>NC_134353.1:854683660-854756160 GCF_048569485.1 Anomaloglossus baeobatrachus | reverse complement strand
TTTGTTTTTTTTAATAAATCAGTGAGTGCACGGGGAGGCTGGCTGCAGGACACATGGAGTCCTTGGGTGGGCCTGGTTGCATCACACATGAAGTCCTTGGGAGGGGGGGCTCGCTGCAGGACACATGGAGTCCTTGGTGGGGCCTGGCTGCATGACACATGGAGGCCCTGGAGGGCTGGCTGCATGACAAATGGAGGCCCTGGGGGGGGGGGGGGGGAAGCTGGCTGCATGACACATGGAGGCCCTGGGGGGGGGGGCTTGCTGCATGACATATGGAGCCCTTGGGGGGAGGGGGCTGGCTGCATGACACGGAGGCCCTGGCTGCATGCATTTGGAGACCCTGGGGGGGCTGGCTGTATGACACATGGGGGCCCTGGGAGAGCTGGCTGCATGACACATGGAGGCCCTGGGGGGGCTGGCTGCATGACACATGGAGGCCCTGGGGGGGCTGGCTGCATGACACATGGAGGCCCTGGGGGGGCTGGCTGCATGACACATGGAGGCCCTGGGGGGGCTGGCTGCATGACACATGGAGGCCCTGGGGGGGCTGGCTGCATGACACATGGTGGCCCTGGGGGGGCTGGCTGCATGACACATGGAGGCCCTGGGGGGGCTGGCTGCATGACACATGGAGGCCCTGGGGGGGCTGGCTGCATGACACATGGAGGCCCTGGGGGGGCTGGCTGCATGACACATGGAGGTCTATGGGGCTGCATTATACATGGAGGTCTATGGGGCTGCATAATAAACACGAAGGACACCTTATACATGGACTATATGGGTGCATTATACATGGAGGAGTATGGGGCTGCATAATACAATATGAAGGTTTATGGGGCTGCATTGTAATACATATAGGACTATGGGGGCTACATTAAAATATATGGAGGACTATGGAGGCTACTTTATACATGGAAAACTATGGGGGTGCTTTATAAAACATGGAGGACTATGTAGTGCAGTATAATATATGGAGAACTATGGGGTGAATTATAATACATGGAGGACTATGGGAAATGCATTGTAATACATGGAGGACTATGGAGGTGCATTCTAATATATGATGGATTATGTGGCGCCCTTTATACTATATGGAAGGCTATGTGGGGGCCATTATAGTATTTGGAGAACTATATACGAGGGGGGACTAAGATACAAGCATGGGATGGAAATGTTTTGTGCTGAGGGAAAACGGCTCTTTCCCTCAGCACGCAGCTTTCCCATGCTCTGCTGTACATCTCTCAGCACCCAGCTTTCTCATGCTCTGATATGGGAAAGCTGGGTGCTGAGGGAATGATGTATAGCAGAGCATGGGAAAGCTGGGTGCCAAGGGCAAGATGGATATCAGAACATCGGAAAGCTGTATGCTGAGGTTAAGAGCCAAGTGTCAGCATCATTATCTTGTACCCCGAGTGTCAGTGTCATTATCCCGTACCCTAAGTGGCGGTGTACGTGGAGGGGGGCCCCGGTCCAAATTTTGCACCAGGGCCCATCAAACTAGTTACGCCACTGATGGCAGCTGTGCTCTTGGTGGCTGGCACTTGGGATTTCAGTGGGTTGTGCGTTTTGGAGAACAATATCCCCTATCTTTTTCAACCTGTCATCATATGGGAGGCCTCCATTCCTTGTAGTAGTCTAGTTACCCGCCTTTGAACTGACTTCTGAATGTCCTTTTTTAAAATGTGGAGCCCAAAACTGGATCCCATATTCTAGATGTGGACGTACAAGTGCTCAGGGTATGAATACTGTGTCAAAGGCTCTGTAGGTTCACACAGCAAATGTAATGATCGACTTCATAATAATCTTTTCTTAGTTTGTACTAAGGTCACAAATGGTAAACAAAGATGTAAAGATATTAGGGGGCTCCTCAATCGGAAACCTCTAGCCTAGTCCAGCCAAATAATCTAGACTGGACATGAGTCTTTATATCTACAGGACAGTAAAAGGTACGGTTCTTTATTGTTTTGGGGGTTATTTTCTGCTTTTTTTTTTTAATCTTAAAATGACATATCAATTGCTAAACTGAGCAGTTACTCTTATGATAGACTTGAGAAAGGAATAAATGCACAGAGATGATCCCAGATTACAGGATTATAGGAGTACTCATGGGAGAATGATCATATGACCATTAATAAATAGATCTAGCATCTAAATCTGCGTGAGCTGGAGGGAATGGGGGTAAGGGGGGGTCACAAGAAAAAAAAGAAGTTATATAGGGGGTTTTCATTTTCTGAAACCCCTGTAACTTGGAACTCCTTGGGTCCAGTTCTTGGTCCCCGCTGCTGCACCCAGTGTCATTGTGTGCAGTGCAGAAGTCACATCAACAGCACCGCAGCCAATCAGCAAGTTCAGCCGCTCATGATGTCTGCTTGGATAGAACCTCTGATCTCACCGTTTGGCTGCAGCGCTGTCGACGTGACACCAACACTGCAGACAATAACGAACAACAGGACCATCAGCAAAGACTGGAACTGGGGACAAGGGTCTTCTATTGTAATATTAGGCTACATGCGCACACTGCGTTTTTTTCCGCTTTTTTTGGTGCAGTTTTGTTGTCAAAACGTTCTGATATTTGACTCCCCAGCAAAGTCTATGAGAAGTCAGATTTGCTATGCGCACGTTGCAGTTGATTTGTCAGTGTTTTTGGTTTGGTTTTTTTTTTACAAACGTTTGACCAAAAAGATGCAGCATGTTCATTCTTTCTTGCATTTTTCTCAACATTTCACACCCATTGAAATCAATGAGGGCATAAAAAACGCAAGAAAAAAAAGCATGCTATCAAATTAGTGCGTTTTGCATGCGTTTTACCTGCGCTTTTGTCAACAAAGACGCAGCTCACCAACTTAGTTCCAGAATGTCAAAATCAATGCTGGAGTTATTTTGGCGTGTCGGTGTCCATGTGTTGGTGTCAGTCTCCCCAAGCACTACATATACTCGCTGATCAACGGCTGTCACACTGCTCCCACGGCCTCTCATTTTCTTCCGGACCTGCTCAATAGCCTCGTACATATTGACTCCTCCCCCCATGTGATTGGTTGCAGTCAAACGAGCCCCTATGCTGAGTGACAGCTCTCTGACTGCAACCAATCACAGCCACCGGTGGGCATCTCTACATAGTAGAGCACAACTGAAGAGGGTCGCTCTGTCAGCGGTCCAGTCACTCAGCTTAGCCGCTGTCAAAGCTGGAGTCCTTCAGCTGTGAGAGCAAACCACCTGAGTGACTGAAGTGAGCCGTGCAAATCAGTGGTGCCGTCACTCAGGTGTTTGCGGTCACAGCTGAAGACCTCCACCTGTGAGAGCAAATCAGGCAGCAACTGAAGTGAGTCGCAGCTGGAGGACCCACGTGAGTGACGGCATCGCCGATCACGTGGTTCACTTCAATTGCGAACATCACAGCAGTGAACCCGTGACGTCATTGCTGCGACACACGCCGTACTGTGGGGCCCAAAGCTGTGACGTCAGGAGTTTACTAGAGTTCATTCTGATTGCTGCAGCTCTGTCCACACTCAAAGCTGGCAGTCATGCTGTATGGCTGCTTGCTGTGACAGCACAGGGATGTAGCAGAGCTGAATCGCCGTGGGACCTCATGTAAATTACTTTGGACCTGGAAGGGTGTTTTGGGGGTTAAAAAGTGGTGAAGCAGGGGGCTTTTTATTTTATTTCAAATAAAGGATTTTTTATCTGTTTGTGGTTATTTACTTACACTCACAGATTAGTGATGTGGGGTGTCTCAGACGCCTGACATCACTAACTTGGGGCTTAGTGGCAGCTATGGGCTGCCATTAACCCCTTATTACCCCGATTGCCACCACACCAGGGCAAATCGGGAAGAGCTGGGTCCAGCGCCAGAATTGGCGCATCTTATGGATGCGCCACTTCTGGGGCGGCTGTGGGTTGCTATTTTTAAGCTAGAAAGGGCCAAATAATGATGGCCCTTCCCACCCTAATAATATCAGCCCTCAGTTGTCTGTCGTACCTTGGCTGGTATTAGAAAAATAGGGAACCCCACGTTTGTTTTGGGGTTTTTTTCTTTTTGTTTTTTTTTTAAATAAATCACAATTAAAAAAAAAGCGTGGGATACTCTCTATTTTTCATAACCAGCCAAGGTACAGCAGATGGTGAGGGTTGTAGCCTGCAGCTGCTGCTGTTCCTGTGCTGGATATGAAAAAGGGGGAGGACCCCACGTCTCTTTTTTTACCCCCAAAAATTAAAAAGCCAGCTAGCCAAGCTGGCTATCCCTCTATCAAGCTATTCTGTTATTTCTTTCTATGTATTCTGTTCTTTCATATCTAATCTATATGTTCTTATTACCCATCCATCTAGCTATCCTTTCTATTTTTTTTTCTATCATCTAGTCTAGCTATCTATCCATTATCCTATGCGATCATATTTTGGTTCTCCTTTAAAAAAAATGCAATAACAAAAACGCACCTATATTACAAGTGGTTTTTTTTTACATTTCCAGGCTCTCTCTGACAAGGTCCAGTTTTGGCTGCAGTTTGTGTGCAGAAAAAAACTGCAGCGTGCGCATGTAGCCTTAAGGCTTAAAGGGGTTGTCTGGTCTAGAATGAAAAGTCTGCAGTCACTCATCATTCTTAATGAGTAATGTACAGCTTTCTCCTAATGCCCACTGGCTGACAGATGTAGGGATGTCTTTTTATTGCAATTCCAGTGGGAATTAGCAGCTTATTTTTTTTTTTAAGATTAAATTGATTTTATATCTTGATAGATCGGGCATTTCTGAATGCGGCGATACTAAATATATGTATATTTTTATTTTTTTAACCCTTTGAATTTTTAATGGGGTGAAAGGGGGGTGATTAAGTTTTTTTTGTTTGTTTTTTTAAAAAACATTTTAAAACTTTTTTTTTATTTTACTAGTTTCCCTAGGGGACTATATGGATCAGCAATCTGATCGCTCTGCCATATCTGCTGATCACAGCTACAGAACTGTGAAGAGAAGATATACTCATTTCACATCTCACCCAGCTCTCGGCCGGGTAAAACTGAAAAAGTGAGTCATGTGAGCTACAGGAGCCATCATATGACCCTGTGCTACCATGACAACCACCGAAAGTCATGTGATCAAGTCACGTGACTTCAGGTATCAACCGGTAAGTAAATGTTTACCGGCGATGTCATTCTAATGGCGCTGTCACATATTGACAGCGCCATTTAAGGGGTAAAACAGTACGGGCGGATAACGATTCTGCTCGTGCCTAGCAGGCACACATCTCAGCTGTAAAAATCAGCTGAGATGTGCGCCGATTGCTGCATGCTGCCAGTGCCAGACCACGGGCAGCAACACTATGAGCGATAGGACGTAATATAACTGCCCGCGGTCGTTAAGGGGTTAATCACAGCTGTCATGTGTCTTAGCATGCTTTCCACCAGTCTTTCAAACTGCCTTATGCCACTCCTGGTGCAAAAATGTAAGCAGTTCTTTGCTGGCTTGTGACTATCCATCTTCCTCTTGATTACATTCTAGAGGTTTTCAATGGGGCTCAGGTTTGGAGAATGGGCTGGCCATGACCGGGTTTTGACGTGGTGGTCCTTCATCCACACATTGATTGACCTAGCTGTGTGGCATGGTGCATTTTCTTGCTGGAAAAACCAGTCCTCAGAGTTGGAGAACATTGCCTGAGCAGAAGGAAGCAACTGATTTTGCAGGAAAACCTTGTATGCGGCTTGATTCATACGTCCTTCACACAGCTTAATCTGCCCAATTCCAGCCTTGCTGAAGCCTCCCCAGTTCATCTGCGATCCTCCACAAAATTTCCCAGTGGGTGCAAGACACTGTGGCTTGTACACATCTCCAGGTTTCCGTCTCCAGGGCTGTGGAGTCGGAGTCTGAGTCGGAGCTCATTTTGGTGGAGTCGGAGTCGGTATAAAATGCACCGACTCAGACTCCTAAAATATATAATAAATTGGGGACAGGAGTGCAATGCAGAATGTGCTGAATATTTTACTAAATAATATTTAGTATAATGCTTATATTTAAGTGAAAAATGTATTGTAGTACAATGTGAACATCAGACATTTAATTTTTATGATACAATAATCAATATATTTGGATAGAACATAAAATATACTTATTAGAATACAACTCTAGAACACAAACTAGTAAATTGTAAATATGTAACACAATACTAATATATATATATATATATATATATATATATATATATATATATATATATATATATATATATATATATATATATATATATATATATACACACATACACACACACACAAGATAAATACACACATGATATATATGTAATCTACTGTATATTACATAGTGTACTACATATTTACAATTTATTACAGTTTTTTGTGTTCTAAAGTTGTATCCAATAAATATATTTTATGTTCTATCCAAATTTATTGATTATTGTATCATAAAAATTATTAAATGTCTGATGTTCACATACACATGTTCATGTACTACAATACATTTTTCACCTAACTATAAGCAATATATGTAGAAGTCGGAGTCGGAGTTGGAGTCGGAGTTGGTGCAAGAGAAATTGAGGAGTCGGAGTCGAAGGATTGGCTTACCGACTCCACAGCCCTGCGTCTAACCGTTACACGACCAGATGTTGGGCAAAGCTGAATATTAGACTCATGAGAGAAGATTACCTTACTCCAGTCCTCTATGGTCCAAGCCTTATGGTCTTTGGCAAACTCAGCCTGGCTCTCCTTTGCTTCTCATTGATGAAAGGCTTTTTTCTAGCTTTACATGATTTGAGCCCTGACTCTAGGAGCCTGTTACAAACTGTTCTTGCCGTGCACTTCACCCCAGCTGCCATTTGCTATTCCTTTTGTAGGTCACTTGATGTCATCCGGCGGTTGCTGAGTGAATAAGATGCCGGTAATCCCGGTCAGCGGAGAGTTGCTTTCGCCCTTTGACGGCCTGTAGCGTTGCTGTCCCCAATGTCTGCTGCTTGACCTTGTTGTAATGGACTGCCATCTTAGACATGGAGGCAACATGACACTCACTGTATCCCTCTGCTAGTTAAGCCAGAATGGAATCCTTCTTTTCCTCACTCAAGACTTTTCTTTTCAACTCCTTTGGCATTGATAAAAGTTATTTTTTTCAATCCTATTACTTTTGGGATATTACTAGCACTTGTTTTGCCATCCAGCTTGCCTTATTGCAAGAGGATTGTGAAGACCCCAGCAGTGTTTTTTATACTTTCCCTTGTTAAATAAGATTTGGTTCAGGTGATCACCTAATCAGAAGCGCATTAAGTAGAATGAGGTGTATTCTGGAATTCAACGGACACTGGAATGGAATGGCTGTCACACATACAGAGAAGATGATTTTTATAAAAATGTGCAGTGGTCTCTTAATTTTTGCCAGAGCTGTATATAAAGATCTCAGTACAGGAACTTTAACACAACCATTTGTGGATCTTATTATTATTCCATGATCTATTAATTAAAATGTCCTTTCTTCATGAGAAAATCCCTTTAAGTGCCCCTTAATAGCAATCTAAGTTTTAAGGAGTTATGTAAAATCAGGCGCTCCTATTTCAGACATCTAGAGCTTCACACATTTAACAAGGTAGAATTGGGAATGGACCAAAAACTGCAATAAAATTCAATAAAAATTACATGTTACAAATGTTCTACTTTTCATGTGGCATTCGCTTAGAACACTAAAGTCTTGTAAATGGAGTTCTTTTAAGTGCGGGTTCTGGATTACCCATGGAGTCCAGAGACCGAGGTAGTCCTTATTAGTTCTAAATGATGCAAACTGCTTTGACATTAAACTGTTGAAGTACTGAGACCTCTCTGTATATTTAGGCCTCTACTACAAAGATGTAATTTGCACAGGAAATGTACTGGACAATTCGCGCTGAGATCAGAAATATGGAATGAGTCATTGCTGCACAAGGTAAAAAGTGGAGCATGAAAGAGAACCGGTCATCACAACATAACCTGATAAAGTAAAGGGTATGGCCATAATGGCCCTGGTATACTGATATAATGGATACCTCTGGTGAAAAAAATCCAAAGCCTGGTTCTTGTTTAAGTCACCTTAGAAAATTTGATGCAATAGCCCCTTCGTGCATCGGTGAGGGGCTGTGGGTCGTGACTGGTCTTCGGGTCTGCCATGGCAGCTCCGTATTTGTATGATCTTCCTTTTTTAAATTTTGTGCTAGAAGCGCTCCCTGAGGAAAGGGCGGCATCTCACATTCATCCTTCGACATTCTCCAGTAAAATAGCACTAGAGGCGGCGCATGGTCAGATTAACCTCCGGCGGTCTCCAGCCGGTGGAGGTGCATGTGCAGAATAGGATCTCCGTTCAATAACCCTACTCACAGTCCTGCCTTGATACATGAAGAGGCTATTGCACAAAAACGTCTAAAGGCAAACTAAACAAGAATCAGGAAATGTTTTTTGTCACCACAGGTATCCATTAAATCAGTATACCAGGGCTATTATGGCCATACCGATACTTTATTAAGCTAAAGTGTGATGACAGGATCTCCATAAGAATTTGGCTTCAAGTTGTAGAACATGTTCCTAAACTTAATCAAGGGTTATGTTGAAAATGAGCGCTATGTTGGGTCAAAAAGAGATTAATCTCTGCAATGGAAGATAATAGCCTAGACACAGCAAAGTGACCATGTTTAGAAAATGGGAACTGGAGCCACAGGCCACCGCAGGACCCCTGAGCGCATGCTTCAGTGGGTTGAAAAGCAGATGTTCAGGCTGTATTCTGAGCACTAGTGGCAAGATTTTAATTTAAAAGGTAAAATGTCTTATCTGTACAAATTCAGCCAACTTTCATCAACCGCGAATGGTGCAGAAAGGCTTTTAGCAATCCACCATTCACGAAAAATTACCATTTGCGCAGAGTCTAACATTATCAGGCGAACATAAAATTACACATATTACAAAAAATAAAAGTTGTCATTTTTGAAGTTAACCCTTGACAAATTAAACAATCTACAGATGAATTTATGACTGTACTCTAAAGCTGGTGTCACACTAAACGACAGCGACAACGACGTCGCTGTTACGTCACCATTTTCGGTGACGTAACAGCGACCTTGTAAGTCGCTGTTATGATCGCTGCTTAGCTGTCAAACACAGCAGAAGCAGCGATCATAAGGTCGCTGTGCTACATGTTCAGAGAGCAGGGAGCCGCGCTTAGCGCTGGCTCCTTGCTCTCCTGCAGCACACATCGGGTTAATTAACCCGATGTGTGCTGCAGCTACATGTCACAGTTCAGAGAGCAGGGAGCCGCGCTTAGCGCTGGCTCCTTGCTCTCCTGCAGCACACATCGGGTTAATTAACCCGATGTGTGCTGCAGCTACATGTCAGTGCAGAGAGCAGGGAGCCGCGCGCACTGCTTAGCGCTGGCTCCTTGCTCTCCTTGCTACAGTATACATCGGGTTAATTACCCGATGCGTACTGCAGCCACATGTCACAGTGCAGGAGCCGGCACTGGCAGCAAGAGCGGAGGCTGGTAACCAGCGTAAACATCGGGTAACCAGGGAAAGGTCTTCCCTTGGTTACCCGATGTTTACGCTGGTTACAGCTTACCGCAGCTGCCAGTGCCGGCTCCTGATCGCTTCATTTCGTCGCTCTCTCGCTGTCACACACAGCGATGTGTGTGTCACAGCGGGAGAGTGACGACCAAAAAATGAAGTTGGACATTCAGCAACGACCGGCGACCTCACAGCAGGGGCCAGGTCGTTGCTGGATGTCACACACAGCGACAGCGACGGGACGTCGCTGCAACGTCACAGAAAATGGTGACGTAGCAGCGACGTCGTTGTCGTCGTCGTTATGTGTGACACCAGCTTAAGGCTAACTAATCGGGTGAATTACGGTAGCCAGTTTACTTCCTGGAAGACAGGGCTGGAACAGGCGCATCTACTTTAGGCCTGGACATGACAAAAGTTTGAAAATAGGAGGCCAGGAAGGGGTTAATTTGTAATTATGCACATAGACGTGAAGAGAGGTAAAAAGAGGGGGGGGGCGACGACTTGTGGATCAACTGCTTCTATCCGAATACAGGACCAGTGAACGTCCCTCCCACCCTTATTTTAGGTTTGGTTATCACTGACCAAATGTTGGTGGTGGTGGGTGGGATTCCTTTGTGTTGTTGTCTTGAAATGGCAGCTGGAGGTGAGGATGTTAGGGATTACCTTGGGTAATTGGAGTTTGGGCACATCAGAGGTATGGTGACCCTTAATCAATTGGGGTGGTTAGATCCCACTGCAACGGTTTCCGGGGAATAGAGAATTTTTGTTTGGGCATTACTATAACAGTTTGTCAAACCTGAGTTGGAAGAGTGAGACAGAAGTGTTGTAGTTTGTACTGCCCAGTGTTTTTTGGTTGGCCATCCAGGATCTCCTTAAGAAAGAAATGTGATTAAGGGTATGTGCACACAATCCGTAAACACTGCATACTAGACGCACTATTTGTCCTCCTGTGGAGACGTTGAGTGTTGTCCCCAGAAGACTGCAGCGGTCCGTGCCCATGATCAGAGTTTGGGGCGTTGCGGTCTTTCACTGTGTTCTCCCTACTGAGAACAGTCATGTCACTGCAAGTGTCGCGGGCGGGGAGGGTGCTGTGCTCACCACGCTCGGGTCCGGCGCTGCTGCTCGGTGGCTCGAGCGGTGGGCCGGCTCCCGGGGACTCGAGCAGCGCTCCTCGCCCGTGAGTGAAAGGGGTGGTTTGGGTGTAGGGATATTGTCCGTGACGCCACCCACGGTATGTGGTGAGGGTGGGACACCACCGCTGCTCTGTACGGGGATCCCGGGAGTGTTGGCAGGGAGCAGCTGAGATGTTTTCTCCCCTCCGTGGGTAGGGGGTTTTTGGTGGTCCCGGGGCCAGGTGGTGGAGGTTGGAAGGTGGGTTGCGGGGCCTGGCCAGGTGCAGGGTCGCGGGACAGCACAGTGCCAGACGGCACGGTGGTACTTACTCAGCCAGTAACGCACACGGAGTCTCTGGTAAAACAAACAGCTGGATGGACGAGTCCCACAGACGGCTGCGGCGGTCACTCCCGGTAGGTTGGCGGTAACGGTCTCTCCCTGCACCAGTGTTCGGTTCTCGGCCCCAATGGCTTCCCACTGCCTGTGGTTTGAGCAGCTTGAATTAGCCGTCAGGTTCCCTTTAACTTATATGGCCACCTAAATCCCATCACTTGCAGAACATTTACAATTTAAGTAGAAGGAAGTTTTCTCTATCAGAAGTATAACATTCAAAGAACAGAAAGATCTGTATCAGTTCATTTCTTCATTTTCATGGGCTTAAGGTGCATGTACATTACACTACTTGCAGCTAATAATTCACACAAAACATCTTTTGATGCATTTTTGACATCACAAAGATGCACCTATATGCATGCATTTACTTCCTCCAGCAAAATCTGAGATTTCTATTTTGCTGTCCACACCGGGCATCTTTTTTTGTCTCCATCTTGACTGCGTTTTTGAAGATGCATCCAAGATGCATCAAATCAATTATTTCTGCGTTTTTGCAGCATTTGAGCCCTTCCACTCAATAGATTTGACTTAAAAACTCATTTGGCAAAAACGCAATGTGTTTTTGCCGCGGTTGCATTTTTGGTGAATTTTTGATGCACTGAAGATGCACTAGCAAAAAGATGCCACGTGTGAACATAGCCTAACGCCAGTCAACTAGATGTTTAGCGATTGGCTGTGGTTTAATAGTCTATTTGAGCAGGTTGATGGCGCTTCCAGTGTATGAAGACCTTTCATTAATAGATCGTTGTGTGCGCATTGTTCTCCTGTTTACACAAAATGAAATGCTGTCAAGAATGATCATTTGTAAGCAAATTTAAAAATAATTTCATCTGACCCATGAGCATTTCGTTAGCTTGTCGGGTTACTGACATCTTTTTTACACTGAAGGATTATCAGAAAACAAGCTAAGGACACTCATAAAATTGTACAGTGTAAAGCTGGATTCACACACACAACGACAACGACGTCGCTGTTACGTTACCATTTCCTGTGACGTAACAGCGACCTTAGATGATTGCTAGTAAGCTGTCAAACATGTAATTTTAAGCAGCGACGGAGCAGCAATCATAGCGACCTCGACGGTCGTTGTGCGGTGTCACACGCGTCGCTATGCGACGACTCAGACCTTGATAGAGGCGTGGTGTTTACCCCTAGACATGTTTTGTGTTGCCTCTTTTCACGCCCCTCTGTTCCGTGTGGTGATCGCTACAGCGCCTTTGTGTTGCCATTTTTCACGCCCCTCTATTCCGATTGGTGATCACTACAGCGGCGCCTGATTGGGTGACCGTGCCAAACAAAAGGAAGACGCAGTAGTGCTTTCATTCATTCTATTTCATTTCATTCAGATCCACAAAGAACGACACACTAGCGACACCAGACAGAGAATCTACTACGTGGAACAAAGAATGGAACTTAAAGAATGAAATCACTGTAACGCCTTCGGCAAGGTACCCAATCGGAACGCTGTTGTAACCACCAATCGGAGTCGTAGGGGCGTTTCCAAATTCACCGCAAAAACACGCCCTTGTCCTGCCTTCAGTCCTACGTCACTGCCTTCAGAGTCGTCGCGACCGTCGCTGCTGCAGTGTCAAACACAAGGATGCTGAGCTTATCATGGCGCAGCGGGATAGCAGCGATCAAAAAATGACCTGGAATATTCAGGAGCGATGTATTACAGCAATCCCAAAGACAGTGTATGTAACAGCATTAAAATTAATCCTTTATTATAAATATTCTAAAAAGAAGAACACAGTTCCTCTAGTTCATATATCATCAGCTCACAAAGCCCTCACCATGTATACGTAATATGAGTGCCCAGATAGCTTATAGGCAAATCATGCCGCATTTAGGAAAACATGGTGGAGGCCACTAGGTCAAAACAAATAAACAAAACCAACACAATAAACAAAACAAAAAGTGATTATGCCGGCTCAACGGACGTTAGTCCAGTTTGATAAAAAAACTAAGCATAAAAAATAATAATAATTAATATACCTAACAAAAAATGTTGTCAATTAACATCTGATACTGACAATGGTCAGATACCAAAATTATTAACATATGTTAAGGCATATAAAAGGAATGGTCTCACCAAATCCTTCCAAAGAAGGGGGGCAGGCAGTCTCCTTCGGATTCCTGGGTTCAGTATGCTAGTCCAGCATTCACTCTCCCTATCCAATCAGGAGACCACAAAATAACAAAGTTACCTGCCACCCCAAACTCCCGTCCTAACAAGGACGGTCCTAATCTAAATTGCAAGGTTGGACCCCTAAGCTGACCCTGTTGGTGTCCCGACGCGTTTCGTCCACATAGACTCCTCAGGGGACATATTGTTAGATGTATACCAGGTCCTTATTGCCAGCCCTCACATGCCTCAGATGTCAAAGAGTTGAATTATGTTAATAATTTTGGTATCTGACCATTGTCAGTATCAGATGTTAATTGACAACATTTTTTGTTAGGTATATTAATTATTATTATTTTTTATGCTTAGTTTTTTTTTATCAAACTGGACTAACGTTGATCCGGCATAATCACTTTTTGTTTTGTTTATTGTGTTGGTTTTATTTGTTTTGACCTAGTGGCCTCCACCATGTTTTCCTAAATGCGGCAGGATTTGCCTATAAGATATCTGGGCACTCATATTACGTATACATGGTGAGGGCATTGTGAGCTGATGATATATGAACTAGAGGAACTGTGTTCTTCTTTTTAGAATATTTATAATAAAGGATTAATTTTAATGCTGTTAAATATTCAGGAGCGAGCAGCAATCTCGCAGCAGGGGTCTGATCGTTGTTATGTGTCACACACGGTACGTCGCTATTAAGGTCGTTGCTATGTCACAGAAAATGGCGACTTAGCAGCGATGTCGTTGTCGTCGTCGCTGTGTGTGACACCACCTTTAAAAGTAGCCTTTACACACTGCAACATCGCAAACGACATCGCTGTAACGTCACCGGTTTTCTGACGTAATAGCGACCTCCCCAGCGACATTGTGTGGCGCCCTGGACAAGCGAGGTCGTCACAGAACTACACCAACACACCCCACACCCCGGCTAAGCACACCGAAGTCAAACACAAATCCTTGTTGCCTTCCTCCAGGGGCTGCGCCAGGCTGTTAGTCCCGCCCACCGAGGAGTTCACAGTCCTGGAGGCGGGAAAAGGAGTCAGAGATCAGTTTTGGAGAGTGAAGCGGTAGTAGAGGAGACTGACTGTGTCCGGGTGTGTGGCCCAGGCACATACAGCAAGGTTGGCAGACGGTGGTGACCGTCTGCAGGAGAGGCTGATTGGAGTGAACCGTACGGGCCGGGGACGGGCGGTGGCCCACCGGTACCGGATCGAGGAGTGAAGAGAAGACAGCACCATTCGGCAGGGCTTACGGACCCCGACCAGGCTAGGAGTCGCCGTAAAACCGGTCAAATCCGTTAGCGAAGGGAACCTCCGGGGTTTCCCAGCAGTCAAGACCCGACTGAAGGCAACAGCTCACACCGTAAAAGGAAACACAGTCACCTCCAAGGCTACAGTTCCCAGGGCCAGAGCCTGCGGGCAAAAGGGGCTCCCTCAGCATCCATCCAAGCTGGGGAGCGGGTTACCGGTGGGAAGCCATTGGAACCGTAAAACACAACACAGGTGCAGGGAAAGGCAGTCACCATCAACCTACCGGGAGGAGAACAACCGCAGCCGCCTGTGGGACCCATCCATCCAGCCATTTGTTTTACTTTGCATTGATCATTGGCTGAGTGAGTACCACCGTGCCTTGCGGCACAGCGCTGCCCCCGCGACCCTGCACCTCACCAGGCCCCGTAACCAGCCTGTCATCCCTAAAACCCTCACCGGGGCCCCGGGACAACCAACCCCCTTCCCACGGAGGGGAGAACCAACATCCAAGCTGCTCCCTGTCATCGCTCCCGGGATCCCCGTCTAGAGCAGCGGTGGTGTCACAACTTCACCACAACCGTGGGTGGCGTCACGGACAATATCCCCAAAACCACACCTCACCCCCTTTCACTCACGGGCGAGGAACGCCGCTCGAGTCCCCGGGATCCGGCCCACCGCTCGAGCCACCACCGAGCAGCGGCAGCAGCCGGACCCGAGCAGTGGGTGAGCGCAGCGTCCCCTCCTCCGCCCGCGACAATTGCAGCGTGTGAAACGTATCAGCAACCTGGCCCCTGCTGTGAGGTTGTTGATCACACATCTCTCAGGACCATTATTTGGTCCTTTGTTTCCCGCTGTGCAGCATGATCGCTAGAAAGTCTCAGTGTGTAAAGGGGTCTTTACAGCGACTTTGTTAGCGACTTCCCTTTCAAAAAGCTGCTTTACAACGTCCCCAATGACTAGCTAGGTCGTTCTGCAGAGACGTATCGCTGTTGCGTCGTTTTCCAGGTTTGCCTGTTTGACAGCTCACCAGCGACTCACCAGAGACTTTGTAGCGATCCCGGCCAGGTTGGGATTGCTGCGCTAGAAAGTGTCAGTGTGTAAAGGGGCCTTTATATCCTTGTCTAAAAGCTAGGAAATTGCAACAGATATTGATCGTCTAACAACTAAATTACAGCTAAATACAGTAGGTTGCCAGGATTGGGGTGGAGGTTCCCATACTATCTACAATCCACTGTTTGATAAGGATAATCTTAGTAGAGCAGGCCATTGGGAAGTCACCTGCCTCCTGTGTGGCCACCACTTCTGGTCATCTTATCTCCATCTACAATTTACTATCACAGAATAGACAAACAAACATGGCCACCCAGATTACATGAGCATCTGATGAAGAGAATAAATTACACTGCAAGTGGGAGTACACAGGACTGAACTGAAGGTGACCTCAGCAGATTATGGAAGTATAAACTCAAGGAGAGAAATGGCCAATGTTTGGAAACTGAGAATATAATTGGATTTTTAATTAGTTTTTCGGGAACAGTTCTCTCACACATGGTCAGGCATAACCAGAAAGTCCCTTCTGCTTTTTTATTGTTTGTCAAAGATCAGAAAAGAAGGATTTTCTATTTGTTTTAAAATAGGGGATAACTTTCTAAAATTGGATAAGCCCCATACCCATTAAAGTTAACAGAACATGCTAGTGATGGGCAGTCTAGCTCTTTTTGGTGATCCTGTTCCCATGGCTCCGCTCACCAAAAAGAGCCGGCTCATTCGGATCGTTCTTGGCTTCTTATTAAAAGGGAACCTGTCACAAAGTTTTTGGACTATAAGATGCGGCCACCACCACCGGGCTCTTATATACAGCATTCTAACATGCTGTATATAAGAGCCCAGGCCGGGGGTATAACATAAAAAAAACAAAACACTTTATAACACTTACCTGGTCGCGCTGTGGGCCTTATGGGTGTCTCCGTTGTCCGCTGCCGGCGCCTCCTCTTTCGGCCATCTTCGTCCTCTTTCTGACGCCTGGGTGCATGACGCGGCTACATCATACACACTCACCGCTTCTGCGCAGGCGCACTACAATACTATGATCTGCCCTTCTCAGGGTACATCAAAGTGCACAGGACCTGAATGCCGGTGAATGTGTAGGACGTCGGACCAGTCATGCACCGCGGCTAGAGAAGAAGGAGAACAAAGATGGCCGAAAGAGGCGGTGTCGGCACCGGACAACAGAGACGCCCATAAGGCCCCCAGCGCGACCATTAGGTAAGTATTATAAAGTAGTTTTTATGTTATACCCCCGGCCTGGGCTCTTATATACAGCATGTTAGAATGCTGTATATAAACAGCCCGGTGGTGGTGGCCGCAGCTTATAGGCCGAAAAAGTGGCGACAGGTTCCCTTTAAATATGTGTACACCCCCAGGTGAACACATATTTAAGATTATAGTAACGCCACTGAAACCCCGCCCGACCGCGGGGTTTCGGTCAGGTGGGCAGAGTTTCATCCCCTGAACACAGGAGTTTTACACCCAGTGAGAGCCGTTAAGAGATTTTAGTGGCTCTCACTGGGGATCCGGCTCCTGTCAGTCAAAGCAGGGAGCCGGATCTTTGTGTCAGAATGTTCACGACCGACACATCACTAGAACCTGCCAATTCTGAAGGGAACATTGGACCAACTCATGCTTTTTGAGGTCTCTTCATAGAAAGTTCAATCATGTATTTAACTGACTGAATCAAACAGAAACAAAAAAAACCAAGTGCCAATTCGATGTTTCCCTGAAAATAAGCCCTAGCAGGATTTTTCTTTTTGAAGTATGCTTAAAATATAAGCCCTACTCCAAAAATAAGCCCTAGTTGTTGATCATCATAGTAATCATATTTTGAACTACGGCTTGGGCAGCACTTTCAGGATATGTACGGTAACCGTTATTGGTTAACGTTGCAGTAAGCCGCAGAATACAGCCACAGTTTATAATCACATGGCGGCTAGTTAATGGAATGAATATCCACCCCTCTAACTGCCAACCACTTTGCCGGTGTCAGTGATTGGAATTTGTGTTAATGAAATGATGAATAGGGATGTGTTATGTTTTGCAACTGTGTCAGTGACTGGGTTTCCTGTTAACGACAAATGAATATTCACCCACTTAGGCTGATTACACACATCCGGTAGGTGCAGAGCCGGCTAGTCCGGCTCTAAAACCTATGGATCGGATGCGGCGAAAAAGCCGCATCCATTGCATAAGTTTTTTAAATGCGGCCCGTCCGGTTTTTGCCGCTTGCGGCATGCTACTGAGCATGCACAGTGGCAAAAACTGCAGGCGGCGGCTGGATGCGGTTTTTGCCGCATCGCGCCGCATCCGGCGTCCATAGGCATGCATTGAAAAATGCGCCACATCGGCCGGATGCGGCACGATGCGTTTTTTTTTGCCGCACAAAAAAAAACATGCCAGGCAACGTTCCATCCGGCCGGCACATCGGCTAAATCTGCCGCATGCGGCAAAATCCGGATGGAATGCAAGCCCATGCGGCACAATGCGGCACTAATTAAAGTCGTTGCAGGAAAAACGCAACCGGCAACAAAAAAAAAACAAACAAAACAAAACGGTTGCGTTCTTCCTGCAAAGTGCCGGATTGTGCCGCACAGGAAAAACCAGAGGTGTGAAAGCAGCCTTACCCTGCCAACACCTCTGCCGCCATCAGTAATTTGAGCATGTGTTAATGAAATAATGAATATTCACCCCCTTACCACCCATCTCTCTGTGCTTGGGTGTCAGTAATTCACTCAGACTGTTATATTGCTGCCCGAGGATCGTAGCACAATGCTCTCACTGCCCGGCAGCTTTCCTCACCTGAGCATGACAGCTGCATAGAAAACCACAGAAACGCTGGGTCAGAAGAGTCACTGGCTAGTGCCAGCATTGCACTGTGATCCTTGGGCAGTAAATATGACTAAGTGAATCACTGATGCCGTGCATAGAGGGCTGAGCGGGGAAGGGGGTGAACAGCCATTATTTGATTAACACATACTCCAATCACTGATGCTGGAAGAGGGTTGGGTGGGGCAAGGGGAGACTCTTCCGGTCATTAATGGGAGACCCCAGTCACTAACATAGTTACCAAATGTAACACATCTCTCAAAAATAAGTTCATGCACTGCTTCTGTAGCAAAAAATAGAAGACACCATCTTATTTTAGTGGGAAACACGATGGCTCAGTATCTGCTAGTGTTTCAGACCAGGTAGTTTTTTCACCATTGCCACAAACATAAGTGCACAGCCAAGCCAAACATTGATTCATATGTGGGAAATAAGGGAGATAGCTAGTAGACCAATGAGCATTTGGCTGATATCCATACATCCATATTATATATATATATATATATATATATATATATATATATATATATATATATATATATATATATATATATATTATATATATATATATATATATTATATATTATATATATTTATTCTCTACACACTGGGCAATTGGTGGAACAATTGCAAGGTCGACTGCAATTTCATAATAGTCAGTGACCAAGAGAACAGAATTGACAGAAAGGGAGGCAAACATGTTTGCTGAGAAACCAAATACGTTTACTATCAACTGATATAAATTGTGTAAAGCTTAAAGCCCCACATTCACATTAACATTTGCCGAATGTGCTGATATAGATGCGTTCGGCTAACAGACCAGTATGTATGGGAGCTCTGGACAGATGATCACCAGGAAAGGTAAGGATCAGTCATGTCTTATTTCTTGTCCTCCTTGAGATAAGCCATCGACAAATATGCTTGGCAGTGGCTCTAACTGGCCAAGTGATAACTTCTAATGTATGGGAGAGGCCGTTAAGATGGCTTCTGGCCAAATAAATGGCTGAACCATCATTCAGCCAACAGACTACGAGTTTGAAAGGGGGGCTTTAAACGCCTCATACATGGTAGAGTAGACAGAAGACATCAGTATAATCATTTGGCTTATCGTTACGCTGGCAGCCATCTCTTCCGACCACTTTATACCATAACACCCACTCTACTATGAGCTCATATTTTCTCAATGAGATATAAATAGGCCTTGCTAGTGGCTAAGACTAAAAGCCCTGTCACACACAGAGATAAATCTGCGGCAGATCTGTGGTTGCAGTGAAATTGTGGACAATCAGTGCCAGGTTTGTGGTTGTGTACAAATGGAACAATATGTCCATGATTTCACTGCAACCACAGATCTGCCAAAGATTTATCTCTGCGTGTGACGGGGCCTTAAAAGTATCGGTAGTGCCTACTCTGACATAATGCCTTATGAAGCCCCCTGCAATTAAACCATACATAGATTTGGCCATCGTCAGTCTAATGTGTATAGCCCTTTAATCAACCAACTTTAGTAGAACTGCGAGATCAAAACTTTTGACAGATGTATATTTTTGTTAGTAGGAAAATTCAATTTCCAAGTAGCAAATACATAATGATGAAATGTCTGCATTACCATTTTTATTACAATTTATATCGGTACGGCACAAGGGAAGATTACTGTATAGTCAGAAGCTGTGTGGTTCACGTCTGCAGCACTGGTAGGAGGCAGCTATTCTTGGAACCGGTTTGTTCATCCCAGTAAATACACTGGCACTACCACCTACAGATACTGATCACCAATTCTGGATGGAGGTATACATCATTCTTCCTGGTCGTGCATAGCTCTCTGTTTGCATTAAAAGAATCAGCTGGTTCACAAACCATAATGATACAAGGGTCAGGGAACCATAGGACATTTGTAGACAACATGGTAAACAGAGTTGGCCTTTGAAGTGTATTCAATGGCACTCCACAAAATACCTAGTGCCAATGGCATAAAGCACTCACAATCTTAATATTACATAGCAGTTTAATTTAGAAATTATTGCTTTGCTAATTTTTGCATGCAGATTTGATTATTTTTTTTTTCAATCACTATATGAAGGGGTTGTCCAGGCTTGGAGCGCAATTCTGCAGTCACTATGTGACTAGAGACTTGTGAATTTTCACAGCGTGCAGTATGCCTGCTGTCAGGATTCTCCAGAGTCGGGAGCAGGCGTGACAGAAAATATTAGAATTGCATACATGCGCTCACTTGTCGATTGGATGTGTGTGGACTCACTCAATACAAGTGTATTGAGCGAGGGTTCTCACATCTAGGCGAAATGTGGCCAAAAGTATATGCAAATCACATACTTGCAGTTCATTTCTGGCGCCGGAGAATTCTGACAGTGTGCACACTGCGTGCTGTCAGGATTCACAAGTCTCCAGTCACAAAGTGACTGAACGCTTGTGTCCCAAGCCTGGACAATCCCTTTAAGATAATAGTTATTTTGACATAGAGAGACACTGGTACCCATTGTACAGAATGTTAGTTTTGCAATGCATGCTTTTTGGTAGCATGATTTATTGCAACATATTGATGTAGTAGTAGCAAAGATGAATGCTGCGCGGCACTAAGATATTGCCCCTTGCACCCATAGTAATTGTATAGGGCATTGCTCAATTCAATGTGAATGAGAAAGACCATGCAATTATGAGCATAGATTGTTGCAGCGGTCATGTTGATGGAAGGACTGTTATGTAGACACCATACTTTACGGCACTTATGAATAAACAGCATGATATGGGTCTTTGTACACAGTATAACCATATACCATATGGACGTAGATGCACCCAGGCAGGGGACAAAACGATCGTGGTCACAGAGATCGAAACTGAGACCGGGCTCTAGTGTTGCATGGGGGTCTGCTGACACCAGCACCTACTTCAGCAGGACGTGCACCGCAATACACGACAACGGCCAATCGACGGCTAGTAGTGGATGTCGGCATGCCAATCTCTGGAGGTGCAAGCCAGTGATATCATGCACCATGGCACGCATGCCGATTTTTAATTATTTATTTTTTTTAAAATGCAATAAAGAACAGCGGCAAAATGGGGAAGCTATATACCGTGGGGGGCAATAGACAAGGAGGGTGCCCAGAATGGGGGACATATACATCAGGATTTGAAACATACAAGGCTGGGCCAAGGATGGAGGACATATATACTAGATTGGGAGACATATTTGGAAGGGGACCAGGATGGAGACCATATATGCCAGGATAGAGGACATACATACCTGGAAGGGTACTAGGATGGGGGACAGTACTACATAATATACCAGAAATGAACCAGACATGACCAGAAGGTAAACTTCAGCTCTTTCTAACCAAGGTTTCCACTGACACAACTTACTTGTTAAATCATATACTTACCACACTACCCCCACCATGTTCACCTATGCCCTCACAGTCTTTGCCCCTCTCCTCCTCACTCTCCTTCACTATCCCCACACCCCAGCACCCTCTAAGCAAATATTCATCTCCCCCTCCCTCCTGCCTTCTCATCTGTCCTCATCTGCTGACCTACTCCTGAACCTCAGGTCGCTCCTAATATCGCGCAGACCATGCCGTCCACTCTCCTTCTCCCACCTGCTCTCCCTTTCTCTACTCCTTCTCACTGCTGGTGACATAGCCCCCAATCCTGGCCCCCCGTGGATGGTACACCCCTCTTTATCACCCACCCACCACTCTCCACATAATATTAACTACCGCAATCTATCCAACATAAAAACTATTCCCCTCTCACCCACTCTGCCGCCCCCTCTCTCAGGAGCGCTCTGGAATGCCCGTTCAGTGTGTAATAAACTGCACATCATTCATGATCTCTTTACCTCTGGCAATCTATCCTTTCTAGGCATCACCGAAACATGGCTGACACCATCCAACTCTGCCTCCCCAGCTGCACTATGCTACGGTGGCCTGCACTTCTCCCACACTCCTCGCCCTGGCAATAGACAAGGTGGAGGAGTGGGCCTCCTTCTTTCTAACAACTACAACTTCACCACAATCCCACCTCTACCCTCCATCCACCTGCCTTCCTTTGAAGTGCACTCTGTCCGAATCTATTCTCCCTCCAACCTCCAAGTGGCTGTCATATACAGACCCCCGGGCGCAACCACTGCCTTCCTCGACCACTTCTCTGCCTGGCTTCTACACTTTCTCTCTGCTGACATTCCCACCATCATCATGGGTGACTTCAACATCCCCACTGACACTCGCCAACAAGCTGCTTCCAAACTCCTCTCCCTTGCTTCGTCTTTTGGCTTAACTCAGTGGTCCACCTCTGCCACCCACAAAGATGGACACACACTAGACCTCATCTTCACCCGCCTCTGTCCCCTTTCTGACTTCACAACTTCCCCCCTCCCCCTATCTGACCACCATCTTCTGACCTTTTCAGCCCTGTCCTCCTCACCTACCCCCCCTGTCCAGCACCTAGCACATCCCCGCAGAAACCTTGCACACCTCAACATGCACACCCTCGCCGACTCTATCCTCCCACTGTCCTCCATATCGTCCCTCCACGACACAGACAGCGCCACCACTTTCTACAACACCACCCTCACATCAGCTATTGATTCAGTCGCTCCCCTTGTGCATGGCAGAGTGAGACGAATCAATAGACAGCCCTGGCACAACAGCCTCACTAAAAAACTTAGGCAAAGGTCTAGGGCTGCAGAGCGGCGGTGGAAGAAAACGCACTCCCAGGAAGACTTCACCACATTCAAAAATGCAATTCACACATTTCGTTCAGTCCTCACCTCCGCTAAACACGATTACTTCAGAAACCTCATATCCTCTCTAACACACAACCCCAAACAGTTATTCAACACTTTCAACTCCCTCCTTCGCCCACCACTGCCCCCTCCAACCTCCCTCATTTCTGCAGAAGACTTTGCCACCTATTTCCAAGAAAAAATCGACCTAATAAGGCAAGTCTTCTCTGCTCAGCCACCACAACCCCTTCATGTAGCTGACCACTGCCCCTCCCCCATAAACTTCCTCCCCACCATCACCGAAGGAGAGCTTGCACGTCTGCTCTCAAAAGCGCACCTCACCACCTGCGCACTTGACCCCATGCCATCCCACCTCCTTCCCAACCTCACCACCATCCTTATTCCAGCCTTAACCCATCTCTTCAACCTATCTTTAACGACTGGAACCTTCCCCTCTGCCTTTAAACATGCAACAGTCACACCTATCCTAAAGAAACCTTCCCTCGATCCAACCTCTACTACCAGCTACCGCCCCATATCACTACTCCCACTTGCCTCAAAACTCCTGGAACAGCATGTCCATGCTGAACTTTCCTCCCACCTCTCCTCTAACGCTCTCTTTGACAACCTACAGTCCGGCTTCCGTCCACATCACTCCACCGAAACTGCCCTGACTAAAATCACAAATGACCTGCTTACTGCCAAAGCGAACAAGCACTTCTCTATACTCCTACTCCTAGACCTGTCCTCAGCCTTCGATACCGTTGACCACTCCCTCCTATTACAGACCCTCTCTTCCCTTGGTGTCAGAGATCTTGCCCTCTCTTGGATCTCTTCATACCTCTCAAATCGCACTTTTAGTGTCTCCCACTCCCACACAACCTCTTCATCCCACCATCTCTCTGTTGGCGTCCCTCAAGGCTCTGTCCTAGGACCCCTACTTTTCTCTATCTACACATTTGGCCTGGGACAACTCATAAAGTCCCATGGCTTCCAATACCACCTATATGCCGACGACACCCAGATCTACCTCTCTGGCCCAGATGCCACATCTCTGCTGTCCAAAATCCCGAAATGTCTATCTGCTATATCCTCCTTCTCCTCTCGCTTCCTAAAGCTCAATGTGGCCAAAACTGAACTAATCATCTTTCCTCCGTCTCACCTACACTCTCCACCTAATCTATCTATTACAATAAATAACACCACGCTCTCGCCAGTACCCAAAGTTCGCTGCCTCGGAGTGACCTTTGACTCTGCCTTATCCTTCATACCACACATCCAATCCCTCACCACCTCCTGCCGTCTTCAACTCAAAAATATTTCCAGAATCCGCCCTTTCCTCAATTTGCAATCAACTAAAATGCTAGTGCATGCCCTCATAATCTCCCGCCTCGACTACTGTAACATCCTCCTCTGTGGCCTCCCTGCCAACACGCTTGCCCCTCTCCAGTCCATCCTTAACTCTGCTGCCCGACTTATCCACCTCTCTCCTCAATACCACCCCGCTTCTCCTCTCTGCATGTCCCTCCACTGGCTTCCAATCTTCCACCGTATCCAATTCAAACTTCTAACACTGACCTACAAAGCTGTGCATAATCTTTCCCCTCCGTACATCTCCGAACTACTCTCCCACTACACTCCAACACGTCACCTCCGGTCCTCCCAAGATCTCCTCCTCTCCTCCTCTCTCATTCGCTCCTCACACAACCGACTCCAAGACTTCTCCCGAGCATCCCCAGTCTCCTGGAACTCGCTGCCTCAACACGTCAGACTATCCCCTACCCTTGCAAACTTCAAACTGAACCTGAAAACGCACCTGTTCCGAAATGCCTACAATCTACAATGAACTCGCTGCCGCCCGACCACCGTGCGGAGCTGCCGCCCGACCACCGTGCGGAGCTGCCGCCCGACCACCGTGCGGAGCTGCCGCCCGACCACCGTGCGGAGCTGCCGCCCGACCACCGTGCGGAGCTGCCGCCCGACCTACACCCCACCTATTGTCTCCTCCCCATAATCCTATAGAATGTAAGCCCGCAAGGGTAGGGCCCTCTTCCCTCTGTACTAGTCTGTCTACTGTAACTTGTATACGTATTTTGTATGTAACCCCCTTCTCATGTACAGCACCATGGAATTAATGGTGCTCTATAAATAAATAATAATAATAATAATAATAATAATAATAATAATAATAATTGGGAGAGGAGAGCGTGACATATGTCTTTATAGGATTTAGAATGCTAGAAGGGAGCCGATCCATATCTTGCTCTGTGGTCCATCAGACTCTAGTTACACCACTGCCCCGGGAGTTACTGAACTGGGCAGCCTCTAACCTCAGCACTAATAAATAGTAGGACAGTTATTTTATAGCTATTATTATTTATTATTATAGCGCCATCAATTCCATGGCGCTTTACATGTGAAAGGGGTGTAATACATAATAGGGACAAGTACAATAATGATAAACAATACAAGACACAAACAGGTAAAGGAGGAGAGAGGTCCCTGCCCGTGAGGGCTCACAGTCTACAAGGGATAGGTGAGGATACAGTAGGTGAGGGTTGAGCTGATAGGGCGGCGCTGTATCAGACTGCGGGTTATGGCAGGTTGTAGGCTTGTTGGAAGAGGTGGGTCTTCAGGTTCCTTTTGAAGCTTGCCAGGGTAGGAGAGAGTCTGATGTGTTGTGGCAGAGCATTCCAGAGTATGGGGGAGGCACGGGAGAAATCTTGGATGCGATGGTGGGTAGAGGAGATGAGAGGGGAGTAGAGAAGGAGATCTTGTGAGGATCGAAGGTTACGTGCAGGTAAGTACCGGGAGACTAGATCACAGATGTAGGGAGGAGACAGGTTGTGGATGGCTTTGTATGTCATGGTTAGTGTTTTGAACTGGAGTCGTTGGGCAATGGGAAGCCAGTGAAGGGATTGGCAGAGAGGAGAGGTCGGGGAGTAGCGGGGGGACAAGTGGATTAGCCGGGCACCATAGTTTAGAATAGATTGTAGGGGTGCGAGACTGTTAGAAGGGAGGCCACAGAGCAGGAGGTTGCAATAATCCAGACGGGAGATAATAAGGGCATGTACTAGGGTTTTTGCAGCTTCTTGGGAAAGGAATGTACGGATGCGGGAAATATTTTTGAGTTGGAGGCGACAGGAGGTGAAGAGGGCTTGGATGTGTGGCTTGAAAGAGAGATCAGAGTCTAGGGTTACTCCCAGGCAGCGAGCGCGTGGCACTGGGGAAAGTGAGCAGCCATTAACATTGATGGATATGTCAGGTGTGGGGGGGGGGGTTGAGTGAGGAGGAGGAAAGACAATGAATTCTGTTTTGTCCATGTTCAGTTTTAGGAATCGAGCAGAGACAAAAGGATGAAATAGCAGACAGACATTGTGGGATTCTGGTTAGTAGGGAGCTGATGTCAGATCCTGAGAGGTAGATCTGCGTATCATCAGCATAGAGATGATACTGAAAGCCAAGCGACTATGAGCTGTGCAAGGCCAAAAGGTGTAAATGGAGAACAGCAGGGGTCCAAGAACTGAACCTTGGGGGACCCCGACAGATAGGGGGCGAGATGAGGAAGTGTTGTGAGAGTGGGAGATGTTGAAAGTTCGGTTGGATAAGTATGAGGAGATCCAAGATAGCGCCAAGTCTGTGATGCCCAGAGATGAGAGAATCTGTAGTAGGGGGGAGTGGTCTACTGTGTCGAAGGCAGAGGAAAGGTCCAGGAGGAGGAGGCTAGAGTAGTGTCGCTTGACTTTGGCGGTTAGTAGGTCGTTGGTGACTTTGGTCAGGGCAGTTTCAGTGGAATGATGGGGTCGGAAGCCAGATTGTAACCGGTCAAAGAGAGAGCAGGAAGAGAGGTATAAGTACAGTTCAAGATGGACATGTTGTTCCAGTAGTTTTGAGGCATAGGGGAGAAGTGATCTGGGGCGATAGTTTGACACAGAGGAAGGGTCAAGGGAGGGCTTTTTGAGGATGGGTGTGATTGAGGCATGTTTAAAGCATGAAGGAAATACACCAGTTGTTAGTGATAGGTTGAAGAGATGGGTTAGGGTCGGGAGGAGGACTGTGGTGAGATTGGGGATGAGGTGGGATGGGATGGGAGTGGATCAAGCAGGCAGGTTGTGAGATGTGATCTTGAGAGTAGAGTGGAAAGATGATCTTCTGTCATGGTGGAGAAACTGGATTTGGAGGAAGAAGGCTGAGTAGTTGTGAGGAGTGGCTGTGGTGATTGTGGGCCAAAGCTTGCTCTGATGTTGTCAATCTTCTGCTTGAAGAAAGAGGCAAAGTCTTCAGCTGAGATGAGAGGAGAGGGAGGTGGTGCTGGAGGACGGAGGAGAGAGTTGAAAGTGTTGAATAGCTGTTTAGGGTTGTGGGATAGAGAGGATATGAGGGATGAGAAGTAGGTTTTGCAGCAGTGAGTGCAGACTTGAAAGTGGTGAGAGCTTGTTTGTATGTAACGAAGTGCTCAGTGGAATGAGACCTCTTCCATCTGCGCTCAGCAATTCTGGAAGCCCCTCTAAATTCTTTAGTCTGACTCATATGCCAGGGTTGCCTGTTGATTGTACGGGTTTTGGTGTATGTGAGGGGGGCAGCTGATTCGTGAGCTTCAGAGATGGTGGTGTTGTATAAAGTGGCAGCAGCATCTGCATTGTTTGAAGAAGCAATGTCTGCAAGAGGGAAAAGAGACTGAGAATGTGCGTGTAAGTCAAAGTGATTGAGATTTCTGCGGGGGTGTGAAAGTTTGTGGAGGGGGGTTGTGTAGTTGGAGAAGAGAGGGATGAGAATGAGAGTAGGTTGTGGTCAGACAGGGGGAGAGGTGCGTTAGAGAGGTTAGATGGGGAACAGAGGCGAGTGAAGATGAGGTCCAGCTTGTGGCCATCTTTGTGAGTAGCTGCAGTGGGTTATTGGGTGAGACCGAAGGAGGAAGTGAGTGTTAGAAGTTTGGAGACCGATGAGTGGGAAGTGTCAATGGGGATGTTCAAGTCACCCATGATGATGGTGGGGATGTCGGTGGAAAGGAAATGTAGTAGCCAGGTGGTGAAATGGTCAAAAAAGGCAGTGGCTGGCCCTGGGGGGGCGATAAATGACAGCCAGTTGGAGGTTGGAAGAGGAGTAGATGCGTACGGAGTGCACCTCAAAAGAGGGGAGAGTAACAGAGGGTGGAAGTGGAATTAGTGTAAAAAGAGCATTGGTCGGACAGAAGCAAACCAACTCCTCCACCATGCTTGTTACTGGGGCGGGGGGTGTGAAAGAGTTGGAGACCACCATAAGAAAGTGCAGCAGGAGAGGCTGTGTCAGAGGGGGTGAGCCAGGTTTCTGTGATGGCGAGGAAGGAAAGTTTATTAGTGATTAAAAGATCATGGATGTAGGAAAGTTTATTACAGACAAAGCGAGCGTTCCATAGAGCTCCTGTTAGTGGGACTGTTAGCCGGAGCTGGGTGAATGGGTATAAGGTAGACGGGTTGCGGAAATTAGCGTTGTGTGGATGGCAGTTAGATGTGACAATGGGGATGTGGTGAGGAGGACCAGGATTTGGAGAGATATCCCCAGCAGTGAGGAGAAGCAGAGAGAGTGTTAGTAGGTGGGAGCAGGAGAGGCGATGAGGTGGCCGTGTGTGTCTGGAGACACAGGGTGTAAAGTGGAGGAACAGATCTGAGGAGAGGGTGAGATGGGTGGGGAGGATGGTGGGAGAGATGAATAGCTCATTACTGGGTGTAGGGATCAGAGGGGAAAATAGAAAGTGAAGTATGATAGAGGTGAAAGTAAAAACACACACAAACATTTACTGTGACTATGTATCCAGTTACCTTCCGGTCCCTTCCAATTCGGGCCCAATTCATTTTCTGCACATTTATAGACCCACACTTAAGGATCCACACGCCGACAGTGTCTCAGCCGACAGTGTGCTACACATATATAGTGTTAACAAGGCACTCAGGTGGATCACAGAAGGGAGGGGCTGGTGCTCCTCTTAATTACTTAAATCAAAGCTGAACCCAGCTGTTGGATAGCATAGGCAGAGATAACAGGGGGTCACAAAGAAAAGTGAGAATGGGGGTTCATGGAGTGGTCAGTTACAGACATACCAATTGCACAGAAAGCAGGGTACACAAGGAAAGGCTATAGCTAGAAATATTGCATTTGCATAGTGTGTGGCACGAAATATAAAGATAGTATATAAATGAATATCTCACACTGGATACAGATACATAAGATAAGATACTACAAGATCTGGCTGTTTAAATCATTGCAGTGGATACTTTTTTTTTTTTTTTTATTAATGGATAGCACCATCTTTGACATTTATGAAATTTCAAAAAGATATGCAATAAATGTCGCTACCTCCAGCCACGACACTCTGCCAATGCCTTCACTGGCTTCCCATCGCCCAACGACTCCAGTTCAATACATTAACCATGACATACAAAAAGCCATACAAAACCTGTCTCCTCCTTACATCTGTGACCTAGTCTCCCGGTACATATCTGCACGCAACCTCATATCCTCACAAGATCTCCTTCTCTACTCCTCTCTTATCTCCTCTTTCCATAATCACATACAAGATTTCTCCCGTGCCTCCCCCATACTCTGGAACGCTCTACCCCAGCATATCAGACTCTCCCCTACCATGGAAAGCTTCAAGAGGAACCTCAAGACCCATCTCTTCCAACAATCCTACAACCTATAATACCCCGCAGTCCCGTACACCACTGCACAACCAGCTCTGTCCTCACGTATTGTACCCTCACCCAATTCCCTGTAGACTGTGAGCCCTCACGGGCAGGGTCCTCTCCCCTCCTATACCAGTCTGTTTTGTATTGTTAATGATTGTTGTACGTATACCCTCTTTCACTTGAAAAGCACCATGGAATAAATGGCGCAATAATAATAATAATAAATAGATGGAAAATAGTCATCTAGAAAAAAGGGGTCATGTCTCACACCATTGGAGAATGGGAGTCCCCTTTAGGTTTTGGCACATATAAATGGGACGCCCTGGACTAGCCAGGTAGTCACAGACACCAGTCCCCTAAAAAAGTAACAGCAGCCAACCTAAAAACCCTGAGTCTCCCCTCTCAGGCATTGACGTTCACACCTGGGGGCGGAGCCAGGTGGTTGGCCACGCCCACCAAGGAGTTCGGATAGCCTGAGTCGGGAAAAGCAAGCAGATGAAGTTAGGGAGGAGAAGAGTAGTGGTAGAAAAGAGAAAACGTCTGTCGGGGATCTGGGTCGTAGCCCAGATACCCTGTGGCCAGGAGGCAGACGGTGGTTGCCGCCTGCAGGAGCCGGGAAGACGGCTGGTGGAACCGTAAGGGACCGGGAAAGGGTAGTGGCCCACCGGTACCGAACCGGGGAACCAACTGGAAACCGGAGCACCAGGAGGGGGTACTCAGACCCAGAACGAGGCCCAGAAACCACTGGACTGAGTCAAATTCACTGATTAGGTTCTTTCCCACCCAAGTCCCGACTGAAGACAACAGCCCAATGAGGGGGATAGAAATCCACCGTTTAGGCAGAGAGATCCCACGGGCCAGCGTCTGCGGGCAAACTGGCTCTCCCGACACACACACACAGCCCGTCACAGAAGCGCAGGCAGTCAAAGTCTACAAACGAGGTGCAGGAGAAAGGCGGGAGCCACCAAACCGGGTGGGGGACCAGACGCAGCCGGCTGTGGGCACCGACCACCATCTTTTGGTTTACCAGAGACTCTGGTGTATCTGTCATAGTGAGTACAACAGTGCCCTCAGGCAGCGCACCGCCCTGCACCACACCAACACGCCCGCACCCCCCACATCCTAACCCCAACAACTGGGCCCCGGGACCATCAACCCCCTACCCACGGAGGGGCTAACACCTGGCTGTGCAACACAGTCCCCGGGAGCCTAGTCTACGGCAGCGGTGGTGTCCACACTCACCACGACCCGTGGGTGGCGTCACGAACTTAAACCCAAAACCGCGGCTCCGGCCATGAACCTCCCCACCAAAACCCCTCACGTAGCGCCAGCCTCCCTTCAGAGTGACGTGACCCCCGGGTCCGGAGGCGCTCGAGCCACCAACCGACGAGCCCGGATCCGAGCGGCTCGGCTGCGGCCGAGCGCGAGGCGGTACACATCCATTTAACAAATTTTATGAAAAGGAAAAAAAAAAAAACAAAAAAAAAAAAACAACAAATATCGCCTTAAAATAATAAACAATTGTACTCCTATGTACTCAGGTTATATCCTGCAGTGTCTCATGTGAGAAGATGCGGCTGCTCGGAACTAAACAATATATGATCGGGTCATGTGCAGAGAGGAAGTGGTAGAAAAGACTTAAAAGCGAGAATCTTCTCCCACAGCGTTTACATTTCCTGTTTCTAAGTGTTTTGTGCATTATTGTGAGATCCCAAGACGAAGATGAGAGGGAGGGAACTTAACATAGGGATCTGAAAACAATACAGTCTGCAGAGGGAATCTGGGGCTCCACCACCTACAGCCACATGACTGTCATTTCAAGTCCTTGTTTGTAGTTAACCATTAACAATGTTCAAAGGACTTGTGCAGATAAGCAGATTGCACTGCCAAAGACTGTACAGGCCAGGAACAAACACACAGAAGCCAAAAAAAAGGTAAAGCGCCCTTTTTATTAACTCATTCAAAACATTTTTCTTGAGGCTTTCAAAAAGGGGTTAACCAGTGGATGAAAAGGTTATAAAGATCATACCGGAAAAAAAAATAAAAAATGATACCTTTACACTGCCACAACCTACATAAAAGGTGATTAGACCGCACTGATTGCACTTCCTATGCGCATGAAACCAATAATGCGATTGTTCTATGTGCATAGACTGTCACTGTCCTCGGCAGCACATGTCCTGTTAGGCTATGTGCGCACGTTGCGTACAAGCCCTGCAGAAATTTCTGCAGCGATCTGAAGAGCACATGTGCGCTTTAGATCGCTGCAGAAATGTCCGTAGTGAGCGCCGATTCCATGCGCTCTGCCTGCAGCTCCTGCCATAGACAGAGCAGGAGCTGCCGGCAAAGCGCAGGAAAGAAGTGACATGTCACTTCTTTTTGCGCAGCGCTTCGGCAGTAGCCGAAGCGCTGCGCTCTTAAACGCCACGTGCGCACGGCCCCTGCACAGTCTCCATAGACTGTGCAGGGGACGCAGGACGCATGCAGTTACGCTGCGCTACAAAGCGCAGCGTAACTGCATGTTTTTACGCGACGTGCGCACATAGCCTAATATAGGACCACGTGCTGCAGAGAATGAGGATATGGCCATAAATGCCTGCCTAGCCAAACCGCTGGCCAAAGCAGTAACCCACCTCAATCAGTGATTGGCAAAGTGGGAATCTCTGTTCATTTCCAGTGTGTCAAAGATGCAACAGCACAGTAAAGACGACTCAGTGATGACTCACAACGGATATTTATTTTACAGAAATAAAGGGCTGGCAGTGATTAGGGATATTTTGAAAAAACAGTACAGATGACTATGAAGAGGCAGATCAAGACACAGTTATATACAAAGTGTAAATGTGATATTTAACATACTATTAAAAGGGTTATCCAGCTTATTTTGCTTATTTTTGATTATTGCAGTACTATTGGGCTACATAGGGGCAGCTAGGTAGATAGCAACTGCTGTCAGCCCCTCTCCCCCGGCTCAGAGCAGTCATGTGACCGCTTCTGCCAGGATTTTGCTGCTTCCTGTGATGTCACGTCAACAGGGGCAGGAGCTTATACTGCTTTGTAGATGGGCAGCACAGCTGACATCATGTAGCCGCCCTGGAGGGCAGGTACAGTACGCCCGAGTCCTCGCCCCCCTCCCACACATCATTCTGTACTCTCCCACTCCACTGCTGTGGGACCCATGAGCTGATGGGAGGGGCCTAGTGGCGGCCCCCTGCTCAGGATCGCACATTCAAATGTATCGGCATCACAGATGCCAATACATTTGAAAGCACTGATGAGAGGGAGCGCTGAGCTGCTTCTCCTCATTGTTCCACTGTCTGTGCTCTCTGACAGTTCAGTAAAGTGGTGTGGTGCCACAGGTGTGGTATCCCATTCCTGGGTAAGGAGGCGGCCACAACTCGTTGCGCACACACACACAAACACTCTTAATTTAGCGACACACCATTAGGCCGTGGTTAGGGTGAGTTGCCCTAACGCAGCTATATTTGCAACTTGCGTTTTTGAACATCTCATTGAACTCAATGGGTGAAAAACGCACCCGAAAAATGACCAAAAACAAGGTAAAAAATGCCTTGTGCGCACATAGAGTAAAGGCCGCTTTACACACTGCGATATCTGTACCGATATCGCCATCGTGCGTACCCGCCCCCATCGGTTGTGCGACATGGGCAAATCTCTGCCCGTGTTGTGTCGCCCTGGGCAAGCCAGGGGACACAGGTCACACACCACCACACCCTACATCCCAGGTAGGAACATCTAAGCTAACCAAAAATCCTTGTTGCCTTCCTCCAGAGGCTGATGATTCACACCAGGGGGTGGGCCAGGCGGTTGGCTCCGCCCACCGAGGAGATCACAGCTCTGGAGGCGGGAGAAACCAGGCAGTCCAGTGAGGGACATGAACGAGTGAACAACAGAGTTGAGCCCAGGCAGGGCAAGAGTGAAGTCTAGCTGAGGGCTAGAAAGGAGTAAACAGCTAAGTGAAAGTGAGGAAAGTAAAGGAGTAACGGAGGAAAGCAAGAGTGGTGACAGAGAGAGAAAAGCCTGAAGTAGTCCAGCTGTGTGCAGGACAGGTCAGCAAGGTCAGCAACGGCGGTGACTGTCTGGAGGGGGACCGTTTGGAAGTTCCTGGAAGGACCCCGTAGGCTGTGTGCCCGGTGGTCTGGAGCAGTGTTCCGAAGGACAGTCAGCACCAGGGCAGGGGCCTCTCGGACCCCGGCAAGGCTTGGAGTCGCCACAATTTGCCGAATCCGTCAGTGAAGGGGACGTAGATCCCCCAACAACCAAGACCCGAGTGAAGGCAACAGCCCAACCTGTACAACAGAGACACCGCCACCGCCAGGGCACCAGTTTCTGAGGGCCAGCGCCTGCGGGCAAAGAGTAGAGCTCCCCCGGTCCAGCTTGAAGCCGGGGAGCGGGTTACCGGTGGGGACCCATCGCAACCAACTAGTACACAGAGGTGCAAGGAAGAGGGACATCACCGTCACCTACTGGGAGAGCAATTGCAGCCGTCCGTGGGACCGTCTTACCAGCCGTTTGGTTTACCATACAAACTGTGTCAACGTCTCAGGCTGAGTGAGTACCACGGTGCCGCAAGGCACAGCGCTGCCCCAGCGTCCCTGCGCCCACCAGGCCCTGCACCTCCCAAGCCATCACCGGGCCCCGGGATCACCAACCCCTACCCACGGAGGGGCAACACAACACCTGGCTGCTCCGCATCACCATCCCCGGGATCCCCGTATTGAGCAGCGGTGGTGAAATCACCACAACCGTGGGTGGCGTCACGGACTATAAACAATCCCCACACCCAACAAACCCCTTTCACTCACGGGCGAGGAGTGTCGCTCGAGAAACCCCCGGGATCCGGCCCACCGCTCGAGCCACCACTGAGCCGCAGCCGCCGGACCCGAGCAGAAGGGGTGAGCGTAGTGTGCTGACACCCTCCTCCCCGCCCGCGACAGTGTCACACAACATCGCCTGGACCTGTCACACTACTTACCTTCCCTGCGACATCGCTGTGACCAGCGAACTGCCTCCTTTCTAAGGGGGCGGTTCGTTTAGCGTTACAGCGACGTCACAGCTGCGTCACTGACCCGCCGCCCAATAGAAGCGGAGGGGCGGAGATGAGCGGGACAAACATCCCGCCCACCTCCTTCATTCCGCATTGCGGGCGGGAGGCAGGTAAGGAGGTGTTCCTCGTTTCTGCGGTGTCACACGGAGCGATGTGTGCTGCCGCAGGAACGAGGAACAACTTCGTTACTGCTGCAGTAACGATATTTGAGAATGGACCCCCATGACGCCGATGAGCGATTTTGCGACGATGCAAAATCGCTCATAGGTGTCACACGTAACGGCATCGCTACAGCAGCCGGATGTGCGTCACAAAATCCGTGACCCCCAACGAGATCGCTGTAGCGATCTCGTATTGTGTAAAGCCCGCTTAAGAGACCAGCAATGACTGGTAAGTATCAGAATGGGAGGTGCGAGTTGGGGGGGGGGGGGAAGGGGGTTCGGGGAGGTTGAGCAGTATACATTTTGCAACAATCTGAGCCCTTTTAAAACTATTTTTATCCTCAGGACAACATACCTTCAACTTCTCTAGAATATGTAAAAATATAAGTAAAAAGAAAAAATATAAATAAAAGTATAAGCTGCTAGACAATGGTTGGAGCTAGTAACACAACCATAAGGACCCAGCACAAACTTCATGTTGCCGTCACCTCAACAGTCTTAACCACGATGCTCCAAGTTAGTAGAGCTAATGGCAGAGAAGTTTCCTAATAAGTTATTTAAGCCTGCTTAAAAAGGAACGATAGATAGATATCGCTCTCTCTAACTATATATATTTTAATACAAAATTAAACTCACTGTTTATTTAATTCTTGTTTTACTGAAGCACTGGGGGCTGCCATCTTGGATTTGCTGTGAGTAACGACAGTTACTCACCTCCTTTATGGCAGCGCCCAGGACATAGAAGACCATTGTCGGACTCAAACTCTATACTGTAATATAGAGAAGGCGTTCGCTGTGAAATGGACGTGCCTCCTGGGCTGTCCAGATCACAGCAGAAGGAGGAAATCAGCACCATCTTTGTGGAGCTCACAGCGTATGCTGTGTGCTCCACTTTCCCCGTCACTCGCCGGGATGTGTGAGTATGGGGCACCAGGCTGGCAGCCGCCCCTACCCCTGCTACAGTCTCCGCTGACACCCCCTTTCCCGCACTCATGCTGCTCGGTCACACACACACAGTATATACGCACAGTACACACGGCATACAGTGTGTCCACCCATATCCTGTCCACCGCCATTCACTTGAGACGGCAGCAGCTATAGGCATAGAAGTGGTGTTTAGATATAGTAAAGTAGCCATGCGCTACGCAATGAAACCACCTATAACATCATGGGTTTCATATCATGGCATTTCTGTATGCAAGGTGTCTATTCGTATTGAATTGATGATGCCTTACAACTTTGTAATTCACTTATTTTCTCTATCTCGTTCAGTTTTCGAGATAAAAATGCTAACTCCGTTGTTTTCAACCAAGTGGCGCTATAGGTGGTTTCATTGCATGGCTACTTTACTATACCTAGACACCACTTCTATGCCTATAGCTGCCGCCGTTCTCAAATTAATGGCGGTGGACAGGATATGGGTGGACACTGTATAGTATATACACATACTGGCTCCGCTGCCCTCATGCTGCTCGGTCTCACACACAGTATATACACACACACAGTATATAGTATATACACATGCTAGCTCAGTCGCCCTGATGCTGCTTGGTCACACACAGTATATACACACAGTATATACACACAGTATACAGTATATAGTATACACACACTGGCTCCGCCGCCCTCATGCTGGGTGCTCGGTCACACACACAGTATATACTCATTGTACAGACACACACTGTGTGCATGCGTGTGGCACAGCATTATGTGCGTGCATGTGGCAGAGCATTGCGGGTGAGCGTCCTTGAGGCAGAGCATTGCTTGGCCGGGGGTGCAGAGCGCTATGTGGGGAGCACTATGCAGCTGTCCTTTGTGTCACTTTAGATATTTGTGGTCACCAACAAAATGGCTCCGCACTGTGATCCTAAATTTAATTCTGTTATCCATTTGGAAACACCCAGATTTGGAGGGGGAGCCGTGACATCACACACAGGAGGGCAGATTCTGCCCACTTTTACTGCAGTTGTAAAGTGAGGTAGTTCTACAGTAGGATTTCTGAAGGATTTCAGCAGCTGCTCCCCCTAGTATTTAAGAGTAGAAAATATCAAACTTTTTTTTTTTTATATTTTGCTCAAATAATATTTAAAACAAAACATTAAAACATTAATACTTTACATTTTTTTTAGTTATTTAAAAAAAATTTTGGACGACACCTTCCCTTTAATCCTTAGGTTAATAACATTCTGGTTGAGCGTCCACCGAACTGAGACATCTGCTACCAGAAGGAAATTAACTTAATTCCTCCCAGCAGCCTCGGGCTTGCAGTCATAGGGACGCGACCGGCGTTATTTCAGTCACAGCTCTGTACATATTGAGTGGCAGCTGTAACCGCACCCTGGCACTGACTGACGGCCAGGTCTTTTCTGATGTAATGCTGAGCTTGCTGTCAGTCAGTGATAAGGCACAGTTACAGCTGCCACTCACTATGTCCCGAGCAGCGACTGAAATCGCACCAGCCATACTCCTATGACTGAAACTCCATGGCTGCTAGGAGGGGTACATTTTATTTCCTCCCGGCAGCGGAGCGCTTGGCATGGCAGCTCTACAGCATCACAACTTTAAAAACCGCTATTAACGTTTGTCTGCAGTTATTAAAGTTTGGCGTTTTTTTTAACATGAAAGTTCCCCTTTATTACTAATTTAAACGGCATTTAGAAAGACGTGTTATTTTTTCCCCTAATGATCCCCGATGTTTGGGTTGTATTTAAATATAGAATAAATTCACTGCACCCATTGATTCTGATGCAAAAAAGAGGTGAACGTTTTATTAAAGCGACTGTGAAGTCATTTGACGTTTCAACCCGACCTGGGTCTTACGTCTCACTAAGCAACATCGCTGCTAAGGAACGACTTTTGTGACGCAACAGCGATGTTGCTAGTGATGTTGCTGTGTCTGACATCCAGCAACAACCTGGCCCCTGCTGTGAGGTCGTTGGATGTTGCTGAATGTCCTGGACCATTTTTTAGTTGTTGCTCTCCCGCTGTGAAGCACAGATCGCTGTGTGTGACAGCGACAGAGCAACCACTGAATGTGCAGGGAGCTGGCTTCTGCGGAGGCTGGTAACCAATGTAAATATCGGGTAACCAAGAAGCCCTTTCCTTGGTTACCCGATATTTACCTTCGTTACCAGTGTCCGCCGCTCTCACGCTGTCAGTGCCGGCTCCTGGTCCCTGCACACGTAGCCAGACTACACATCGGGTAATTAACCCGATGTGTACTGTGGCTAGGAGTGCAGGGAGCCAGCGCTAAGCGGTGTGCGCTGGTAACCAAGGTAAACCAAGGTTGGTTACCCGATATTTACCTTAGTTACCAAGCGCAGCATCGCTTCCACGCGGCGCTGGTGGCTGGTGGCTGGTCACTGGTTGCTGGTGAGATCTGCCTGTGTGACAGCTCACCAGCAACCCGTGTAGCGACGCTCCAGCGATCCCTGCCAGGTCAGGTTACTGGTGGGATCGCTGGACCGTCGCTTAGTGTGACGGTACCTTTAGTCGCTTGGAGATGAGTGGCTGGAATAGGGAAAAATTGAGTGGATAAGAACGTAGATGAGGAGTGCCTTGAGGATATAGGTCCTGGGTTTTGCAAGCTGAGCAGCGCTGTTACTGGTTGTAACGTGTATCCTGGGTTGTATTTAGTACCGCAACTATGAACTTTTTTTTTTTTTTTTTTACAGAGCAGTCCAACCAAAATTCATATTGAGACATACCTGTTTACTCATAAAGCCTAGTGGCATTCCTAATAGGAATAGGCACATTTTTGGCACTCCCTAACCCACAGACCGTTAGCATTCCACGGGTGTCTTCCACCAGTCAGGAACTTAACTACCTTATCGCCAAAGCACATGTATTACATTTTAAGAAACAACTGATCTAATTATAACATGCTCTTTATTTTCTATACTTTTCTTTTAAACACATTTTTGTTTATTTTATTATCCTATTATTACATAGTTACATAGTTACTTAGGTTGAAAAAAGACCTAGGTCCATCTAGTTCAACCTTCCTCCACCAGTTCTACATTTAGTCACTAAGTCATTTATAACCAACAATGTTGTGTGTACTGAGGAAATCATCCAGCCCTTTTTTAAAAGCTGTTATAGTATCTGCCATTACTACCTCTTGTGGTAGGGCATTCCACAGTCTGACCGCTCTAACTGTAAAGAACCCTTTCCTATTTAGGTTTCGGAATCGCTTTTCTTCCACTCGCAGTGAGTGCCCCCTGGTCCTTAGTACTGTCTTTGGAAGGAATAAGTCATGTGCCAGTCCTTTATATTGACCACACATGTATTTATACATATAAATGAGATCTCCTCTGAGACGTCTTTTTTCTAAGCTAAACATATCTAACTTTTTCAACCTGTCATCATATGGGAGGCCTTCCATTCCTTGTAATAGTCTAGTTGCCCGCCTTTGAACTGACTCTAACTTCTGAATGTCCTTTTTAAAATGTGGAGCCCAAAACTGGATCCCGTATTCCAGATGTGGCCTTACAAGTGATTTATAGAGGGGTAACAATACGTTGGGATCACGGGATCTAATCTCTCTTTTTATACACCCTAAAATCTTGTTTGCTTTAGCAGCTGCTGCTTGACATTGAGTGCTGCTGCTCAGCTTATTTGTAATGAGAATACCCAAGTCCTTCTCCTGTTCTGTAGTCCCGAGTTTACTTCCATTTAATGTATATGCAGCTATAGGATTACTCCGTCCTAGGTGCATTACTTTACATTTATCAACATTAAATCTCATTTGCCAAGTATCTGCCCATTCTGACATCTTATCCAGATCTTTTTGTAATATTGTACTATCCAGGTCAGTTTTTAATATCCTACATAGTTTGGTGTCATCGGCAAAGACTGACACTGTACTATCAATCCCATCCACAAGGTCATTAATAAAGAGAGTAAAAAGAGTCGGTCCAAGCACAGATCCCTGCGGCACCCCACTGCTGACTACAGCCCATTTAGAGAATGTACCATTTATGACTACTCTTTGTTTCCTATCTTTTAGCCAATTCCTTACCCAGTTGCATATTGTGTCCCCTAGTCCTTGCTTCTGGAGCTTTAGTATAAGGCTATTATGTGGTACAGTATCAAATGCCTTTGCAAAGTCCAAATAAATCACATCAGCTGCATTACCAATATCCAGGTTTGAACTTACCCCCTCATAGAACCCCAACAGGTTGGTTAGACACGTCTTATCTTTCATGAATCCATGCTGTTTGTCAGTTATCATATTATTTTCTGCAATATATTTTTGCATGTCATCCCTTAAAATGCCCTCAAAAACTTTGCATACTACTGATGTCAGGCTTACTGGACGGTAGTTGCCTGGATCTACCCTCTTACCTTTCTTAAATATCGGTACCACATCAGCAATCCTCCAATCCTGAGGCACCAACCCTGTTACAAGTGAGTCTAAAAAGATGAGATACAGCGGTCTGTCGATTACGGAGCTCAATTCCCTCAATATTCGTGGATGAATGCCATCTGGCCCTGGGGATTTGTCAATGTTTAATTTACTCAGACGTAGGCGTACTTCATCTTGTGTTAAATTAATTATATCGGGTGGTGGACTTTGATTTTTCACTTGTTGAATGATCCCTGGTACAGTCAGTTCCTTGGTGAATACAGATGAGAAATGCCTATTTAATATCTCAGTCTTTTGTTTGTCCTCTATAACTAACTTGTTATTATATTTTAAGGGGCCGATACTATCCTTTGTTTTCCTTTTGGCATTAATGTATTTATAAAAGATTTTGGGATTTATTTTAATGTCATTGGCGATTTTTGTTTCAGTAGCTAATTTTGCTTGTTTGATTTCTTTTTTACATTATTTACTACTATAACGCCAATTACTCCATGTCGCTGTACATGTCAAAAGGGTATACATAATAGGGACAAGTACAATAATCATTAACAATACAAAGTACAGACTAGTACAGGAGAAGAGAACTCTGCCCGCGAGGACTCACAGTCTAACCCTAAAGGGTACTTCACACACAGCGAGATCGCTACTGAGATCGCTGCTGAGTCACGGTTTTTGTGACCTCATTAGCGATCTCGCTGTGTGTGACACTGAGCAGCGATCTGGCCCCTGCTGTGAGATCGCTGCTCGTTACACACAGCCCTGGTTCGTTTTTTTATTGTTGCTCTCCCGCCGATAAGCACACATCGCTGTGTGTGACAGCGAGAGAGCAACAATCCTGAATGTGAAGGGAGCAGGGGCCGGAGTCTGACAGCCTGCGGTAAGCTGTAACCAAGGTAAACATCAGGTAACCAAGGTGGTTACCCGATATTTACCTTCGTTACCAGCCTCCGCAGCTCTCACGCTGCCAGTGCCGGCTCCTGCTCCCTGCACACGCTAAGCTAAGCGGTGTGCGCTGGTAACTAAGGTAAACATCGGGTAAACATACCCGATGTTTACCTTAGTTACCAGTGTCCGGAGCTTCCAGACGCCGGCTCCGTGCAAGCACAGCGTCTCTTGCACGTCGCTGCTGGCTGGGGGCTGGTCACTGGTCGCTGGTGAGATCTGCCTGTTTGACAGCTCACCAGCGACCATGTAGCGACGCAGCAGCGATCCTGACCAGGTCGGATCGCTGGTGGGATCGCTGCTGCGTCGCTAAAGTGTGACGGTACCCTAAACCTAACCTTTTTTATCTTAAACTGAATCCTAAAGCCCCAATACACATTAGATAGTGGTCAGGTGTCGTTCAGCCGCCAACTCTTTCTGTTGCGTCCTCCATAATGGATCACTTGGCTCGGCTATGATTTTTAAGAAAGAGCTGCTGCCATTCTCCAGGAGAACAAAAAGAAATAGCCAGCTGAGATACAAAGCAACTTCTCTCCCATGACAGCTTCTCTTGGGTGAGAGTTTGGAGGCCCCTATACACAAAAGACTCAACTAATTCGGCCAACTTTAGTGAAATGTGTGTGGGCCCTTAAGGGGGCTTTACATGCAACGACATCGCTAACGAGAAGTTGTTGGGGGTCACGGATTTAGTGACGCACATTTGGCCTTGTTAGCGACGTCATTGCATGTGAAACGTACGAATGACCACTAACTATCAAAATTACTCACCTAATCGTTGAGCACGTCATTCTAATTCCAAATATTGTTGCTGTTGCAGGACACAGGTTGTTCGTCGTTCCTGAGGCAGCACACATCGCTACGTTTGACACCCCAGGAACGAGGAACACCACCGTACCTGCATCCTGCGGCAACGAGGTGGGCGTCACTTTGTCGGCTGTTCTCCGCCCCTCTGCTTCGATTGGACGGCTGCCGTGTAACGTCGCTGTGATGTGGCACGAACCGCCCCCTTAGAATGGAGGTGGTTCGCCGGCCACAGCGACGTCGCTTGGCAGGTAAGTCCGTGTGACGGGTCCTAGCAATGTTGTGCGCCACGGGCAGCGATTTGCCCGTGACGCACAACAGACGGGGGCGGGTGCTATCGCTAGCGATGTCGCTGTGTGTAAAGCAGCCTTTACTCTAGACCAGTATTTCCCAAACACCAGTCATCATGGCTCCCAACAAGTCGTGTTTTCAGGATTTCCTTAGTGTTGTACAGGTAATGTCTTGCTAATGATTCCATCAATCGGTGAAAATGATTCCATCAATTGGTCAATGCTAAGGAAATCCTGAAAACAGAACCTTTTAGGGGCCGTGAGGACTGGAGTTTGGGAAACACTGCTCTAGACTGAATCCTAAAAGGTAGAAAAGGTATGTAAAAACTTTAAAAAAAAAAAAAAAAAAGTTCAGTAAATTTGTTTTTGGACACTTTAATCTAATATAGCTGCTTCAGCTGGTCTCAGTTTCACCTTTTACTAGACGGCAGGGAGAAGTCTATGAACATATCACAGCTTTAGTCAAGTTGGTTATTCCCTATGCAGAGCGCAGCATTCAAAGTAATTTTGTTATCAATCCCCTGCACAGATAGAGACAGAGGTGACAAAGCTTACTTCATCATACTGGAGAGCTTTGTCATCTCATTTGTTGCTTATGAAGAGTGCAGCAGTCCATGATAAACTCATCTCGACTGCTGTGCTCTGCATAGGAACCTGGGACATGAGCCAAGATGTAAAAGGAGCCTCTGGCTGCTTTACTAATGTGGATTGCCAGACACTACAAAAAGTAACACCAGTGCTTGATGTAAAAGTTTGCACATCCCTAGAATATGACAGCAATCCTCTGCCCCTCTCCTAAACTGCTGAGAAAGATTTAGATGTTTAATGGCTTTAGGAGCATTATAATAGGTTATTTTCTTCTTTTACTACAATCTTTTTAGTTTCTAATGCTGACAGGTGTCTCAATAGCGGTAAACGGAGGACAGCGCGGAACCCAAAACCACTTATAAGACTGATCATCTTCCTTCCCAGGCAAGAAGTATTCTGCACTTGATACATTATTACATTCTTGCTGATTATGTAGGAACAGGAAAATTGTCTGGGGAAACACTTTGCATCGATGAAATGTGACCTGTCGATAATGAATGGCAGAGGTGTAATGATAGCAGTGGCAGAGGTTGCAACCAGGCCCGGGAGTGGAGGGGGCCTGCCAACCCCAGCACCTACTTCAGCTGGATGTGCTTCAGAGGACGTACGTACAGCAAAAACGCATTGCAGCCCAGACTCGTTGGGTCCCTGCACCACAATACACTCCACCGGCCAATCAAAGGCATTGGTGTCGCATGGCAGTGACGTCTTGCATCGCGAGAAACAACGATGTCAGCTGCCGGCCACGACTATAAAGGCAGACAACACGGGACATGAAAAGTGTGTGTGTGTGTGTGTGTGTGTGTGTGTGTGTGTATCATAGAAGGTTTTTGTTTTTTTATGAGGAAGAACAAGGAATATATATAATTAGATAGACTTCAGGTAAATGTTGTTACAATGCTGTCCATCCGTCTTCCTGAAAATGCAGCTACCAGGAGAAAATGTTCTTCTTTCATCCAACGCACGGTGTGGCTGCACTCACTTCTCACAATCCTGTGATCATCGGCTTTACACACACACACACACACACACACACACACACACACACACACACACACACACACTTTGACAGCTCACTCAAGACCTTTCTATACATTCTGTGAGATCTGTGCACATGTTATTGTACAGGGAGCGTTAGGAGATGAGCTTTGACCATTATCTATAGTAACACACACACGCGCACTTATCCGATAAAAGCACACACCGTACTCTACCGCATTTTTTCCATACTTGCCTAAACTTTTGAAAAGTACTAATGCCTAAAAAGATCAGTTAATTTATTTTTATCAATGAATGTGAAGTGAGTGATCAAAACAGAAATCTAAAACCAGACCAATATTTGGTGGAACCACCCTTTGCCTTGAAAACAGCAACAAAGTTGTAATTCTGCCATATACACCGCACACAGTTTGAGAGAACACAGCAGGAAGATTGTTCCAAACATCTTGGAGAACTCACCACTGATCTTCTGTGTATGAGGCTTGCTCAAATCTGTCTCTTCATGTAATCCCAGGCAGACTGGATGATGCTGGATCAGGGCTCTATGGGGGGGGGTTCATATCACTTCTAGAACTCTGCTCTTTTGCGGAAGATAGTTCTTAATGACATTTGTTGTATTTTTGGGTTCAAATCTGGAGCTACTTAGATGCTATCCTGATAGTATTTCCAGGTGCATAAGCATTTGCCTGCATTTCTCAGCATTGGGAGCACCATTACTTTTGAGCAAATCCCTAGTTTCATTTGCTAAAATGCACCCCCAAACATGCAGTGAACCTCTATCATGATACAACTATTGCTTGCAAACATTCACTGTATTGCTCGCCAGACCTTACGAGAAAAATATGCTGTTACAGCCATATATTTAAAAGTAAATACGTTGAGTCTTTCATCTGCTACCCTAAGTTTCCTCGGCCAACCATTGCATCAATGATCCTCAACATTGCCCATTTTTTGGCCTCCTCGAAGATGATAAATGCAGGCAGAGACTTATCTACAATCATGGCACCCTTAGGCTATGTGCGCACAGTGCGTTTTTCACGGCGTTTTTGCGCGTTTTTCGGGTGCGTTTTTGACCTCAAAACTGCAGGACTTTGCTTCCCCAGCAAAGTCTATGAGTTTTCATTTTTGCTGTCCGCACACATCTGTTTTTTAACCTGCGTTTTTGAGTTAAAAAAAAAAAAAAATGGACATGTCAGTTCTTTCCTGCGTTTTTCTGCGTTTTCCCCCCATGCAATGCGGCAAAAACGCATGCGTTTTGATGCATTTTTTCGACGCAGGTGCGTTTGTGCGTTTTTAGCGGCCAAAAACGCATAAAAACGCAGCGTCAAAAAGACGCAGTGTGCGAACCTAGCCTTAAAAATAGTTCCAGAAAATTAAGTATTTCTCCTAGAAAAATACTGCAATTGCAAGTTTTTGTTTTTTATACACATTTATTTTCCCTTGTGTGTATTGGGACAACACAAAAAACTGAAGGGTGGGGTTGAAGGCAAATTGGACATAATTTAAACACAAAGCATCGAAAAATGGGGCGGACAATATAGTTGGCACCCTCAACTCAATATTTGGTTGCACACTCAAATAAATAACTAATCAAATTGCTTCCTATAACTATCCACAAGCTTCTTACATCTCTCAACTGGAATTTTGGGCCACTCTTCTTTTGCAAACTGATCCAGGTCTCATATTTGAAGGTGCCTTCTCCCAACATCAATTTTAGGATCTCTCCACAGGTGTTCAATGTGATTTAGGTGCGAACTCATTCCGGTCACTTCAAGAATCCTCCAGAAATAGATGGTAACACAACTCTGGAGAGTTCTGAAGTATGTTAGGAGTTATTGTACTGGTTGAAGACGTATGACCTAGGTCGTAAACCCAGCTTTCCTGGCAGTGGGCACTACATTGCCACCCAAAATCTTTTAGTAATCATCAGATTTAATAATGCCTTGCACACAGTCAAAATACCCAGTGCCGGAGGCAGAAAGTCAACATTTTTGAACATCCACCATATGTGACTGTAGGTCCTATTCCATTTTCGATAAACAGTAGAATGATGTGCTTTACCCAAAAGCTTTATATTGGTTTCCTCAGTCCACAAAATACTTTCCGAAAAGGATTTTGGCTTAGTGCGGTACATTTCGTCAAACTGCAGTCTAGCTTTTTGATGTCAGCAGTGGGGTCTTCTTGGGTCTCCTACCATAGCGTTTCATTTGATTAAAATGTCAACGGATAGGGTGCATCAGTGGCAGCGTGAACTGAGTCTGCAGGACAGCTTGAAGTTTTATGGAACTTGATTGGGGGTGTGTAGTCCCCATACAAACTCCCATGTGTTGCAAACTTTCATCAATTATTCTCTGCCATCCATCTCCAGGGATATTAGCTACAGTGCCATGGGTTGTAAACTTCTTGATTCTTGTTGTGCACCATGGACAAAAGGAACATCAAGATTTCTGGAGATAAAAAATATCAACAATCTCAAGGTTACAAGTTCAACTTTTTTTTTTCTCAAGCCCCCAAACAGTTTACTTCTCCTCTTTCTGTTCTTCATTCTTAATGTGACATACACAGACACACAATCCAAACATTTAGGCAACTTCTCCCCTTTTTATCTGGTTTCAGGTGATTTTCATATTGCCCACACCTATTACTTGCCACAGGTGAGTTTGACCAAGCATCTCATGCTTGAAAGAAAGTTGTGTGCCCACAATTTTGGAAAAGTCACAATTTTGTCAGGACCATTTTTGGGCTTGTATGAAATTATGTTCAATTTTCCTCTGGTTTTTTTTGTGTATTGCTCCAATACACATAAAGGAAATAAACATGTGAGAAAATGTGTAGTTACAATTATTTTCCTGGGAGAAATATTTCATTTTCTGGAACAATTTCAAGCATGGTAACCCTTTCAGCCATGACTATCTTGGATGCAAAATAGGAATCCAATTCGCTCCAAATTAATTCTGTTGCAAAACGACCATCCCAAACATACAGCCAATGTCATTAATTATCTTCAGTGTAAGTAAGTCCTGGAATGATGATATGGTCCTCACAGAAGTCTGATCTCAACATCAAGTCTGTCTCTGATTACATGAAGAGACAGAAAGATTTGCACAAGCCTCATACATAGAAGATCTGTGGTTAGTCCTCCAATATGTTTGGAGCATCCTCCCTGCTAAGTTCTTTCCAAAACGGTGTGAAAGTGTATCTAGAGGAATTAGTGATGCTTTCAAAAAGTAAAAGGCGGTCACACCAAATATTGGATTTTATTTGATTTCTCTTTGGTTCAATTTGCAATTTGTTAATTGATTAAAAAAAAATAGGAGTGTTATAACTTAATTTTTAAGCATTCTTCCTTCGCATCATTTTTTTCCCAAACTTGTCAAAGACTTGGACAGTATATATTCACTGTATCGTTGTAATCCTACCTACAGAATAGGAAGAAACAGCCTAATATTACAATTATTAACAAGAAAAATTGCAGAATATAAAAGGTTATTTTTATTAATATGATCATGTAGAAACAAAAAAAATAAATAAATTACAATAAAATAAAAAAAAAAAAATTAAAAAAGAAACCCAAAATTTTGATTTAACCAAAAGGTGATTTTTTTTTATGACATTAGCCCTTTAAAAACATAATAACAAATTTTGACAGAACTAATGCTGCCGGCAGGAGCCTAGCTAATAGATATTAAACAGAATTTGTGATTTAAGGTGTTCATGCATATGAAGTAATTGCTGGATGGACCCCTCCGCACCGACAGCAGCAGACCACCCCCTGGCTGGAGGATTAGCCATTTTGGTTTTGAACAAGCCTGAGCTTTGATTCTAACAGAAGACAAGCCGACATGCAGTGTTTGGAGCATAGCCATTTTATTGTTGTCCATGCATATTCTGCAGAAAGCGATATCCAGCTTGTTTGTGTACAACGACCTTGAGTAACCTTTGCCTTATACCAAACTCCAATAAATGAAACTGAATTTGCAATCAATATTATCACGCACAGTCACACCCAACTACCCTATTTCATAAGAAAAGGCCAGAACTTGTGCAGAAGCGAGAAGGAGGTCATAGGTCTTAAGCACATTACACATTTATTACATGAGCTGTGCTTACTGGATGACATTACCTAATGGATCAGGATAGTCTATAGCTACAACCAGACACAGAAGTCCCTTTGTACTGTTCTACCTATATAATGCACCATGGAAGAATGTGCAACTTATTATTTCAGAGAGACATTTAACTTTGAAAACTAAGGCTGCTTTCACACTACGTTTTTTTAACGCAAACTTGATCCAGTGCAAATGCGTTTTCATTTCAATGCATTTGCAATGGACTCGCGTCAACATGCGTTCACCTACGTTTGCGTGCGTTATAGTGAGGATCCAGCGACTTGCAGTTTTTTAACATTTTTCAAAAACGCTACTTGTAGCGTTTTTCAGCTGTGTCCAAATACTGCAAATTGCTGGATCCTGACTATACTGCATGCAAACGCATGTGAACGCTGGCATGCTGATAGGCAGGATCCTGCTTGCTCTACTGAGCATGCCCAGAAACCAGCCTCTGGTGATCAGTCCCTCTCTCCCTCTCTCCCCCTCAGTCTTCCTCTCCTCTCTCTCTCCCCCGCCTGAGAGCTGCGGACACTCGTAACCAAAGGTAAATATCGGGTAACCAAGCAAAGCGCTTCTCTTAGTTACCCGATGTTTACGTTGGTTACGTGTGCAGGGAGCAGGCAGCCCAGCTCCTAGCAGCTGCGGATGCTCGTAACCAAGGTAAATATCTGGTATCCAAGCAAGTTACCCGATGTTTACCTTGATTACGAGCCTCCGCAGCTGTTAAGGTCCAGTCACACTAAGCAACTTACCAGCGATCCCAACAACGATAGGAATCGCTGGTAAGTTGCTAGGAGGTTGCTGGTGAGATGTCACACTGTGACGCTCCAGCGATCCCACCAGCAACCTGACCTGGCAGGGATCGCTGGAGCGTCGCTACACAAGTTGCTGGTGAGCTCACCAGCAACCAGTGACCAGCCCCCAGCGCCGCGTGGAAGATGCTGCGCTTGGTAACTAAGGTAAATATCGGGTAACCAACCCGATATTTACCTTGGTTACCACCGCACGGAGCTACACGTGCAGAGAGCAGGGAGCAGCGCACACTGAGCGCTGGCTCCCTGCTCTCCTTACAGCACACATCGGGTTAATTACCCGATGTGCGCTGCAGCTAAATGTGCACAGAGCAGGGAGCAGCGCACAATGCTTAGCGCTGGCTCCTTGCTCTCCTAGTTACAGCACACATCGGGTTAATTAACCCGATGTGTGCTGCAGCTACATGTGCACAGAGCAGGAGCCGGCACTGACAGTGAGAGCGGAGGACGCTGGTAACAAAGGTAAATATCGGGTAACCAGGGACAGGGCTTCTTGGTTACCCGATGTTTACATTGGTTACCAGCCTCCGCAGAAGCCGGCTCCTGCTGCCTGCACATTTAGTTGTTGCTGTCTCGCTGTCACACACAGCGATCTGTGCTTCACAGCGGGACAGCAACAACTAAAAAATGGCCCAGGACATTCAGCAACAACCGGCGACCTCACAGCAGGGGCCAGGTTGTTGCTGGATGTCACACACAGCAACATCGCTAGCAACGTCACAAAAGTTGTTCGTTAGCAGCGATGTTGCTAGCGATGTTGCTTAGTGTGACGGGGCCTTTAGATGCCGGCTCCCAGTCTATCACGTTCAGTTCCCCTCACTCCCGATCACATGACTCCAATGCCCGCCCATAAACTTAAACAGGGTAGCGGCCCGCCGGAACCGAACCGGGGAGCCAACTGGATGCCGGAGCACCAGGCAGGGTACTCAGACCCAGTACAAAGCCCTGAACCAACAGGGCAGAGTCGAATCAACTGATTGCGGACTGGACTTAAGGACCTATCCCACACAAGTCCCATTAGAAGACAACAGCCCAACCATACAGGGTAAAGCCACCGCCAAGGCATAGAGACCCAAAGGGCCAGCGTCTGCGGGCAAACGGACTCCTCCGGCATATGCAAGTCGGGGAGCAGACTACCGGTGTCTAGGCATAGGAGTCAAACATTTGCACACAGAGGTGCAGGAGAAAGGCGGAAACAACCAACCTATTCTGGGAGAAGCTGCAGCCGGCTGCGGGCACCGTTCATCACTCCATTTGGTTTACCAGAGACTTCAGTGTCTTGTGTCAGAGTGAGTACACCAGTGCCATCAGGCACCGCACCGCAACACTTCACCCTGCACCCCGGCCCTCGCCTACCGAGCCCCGGGACCAACACCCCCTACCCACTGAGGGGTCAACACCTAGCTGCGCCATTACACCGGTCCCCTGAGCCCCCATACCTTCACCGCAGTGGTGGTGTCTACAATCACCACAACCCGTGGGTGGCGTCACGAACTAACATCCCAAACCAAACCACCGCGGCTCCGGCCGTGGAACTCCTCACCCAAATCCCCGCGTGTAGCGCCAGCTCCCTTGCAGAGCTACATGACCCCCAGGTCCTTGAGAGGCTCGAGCCACCACCCGCAGTAGGAGCACTGATCCGAGCGGCTCGGCGGTCGCAGCCGAGCCCGCGGGGCGGTACAGTACCAACATTAGAAGTTGAGAAGACCTGGTATCAGATTTTGGTAGAGACATGCTTGAATCCAATCGAGAGCATGCTCAGAAGGATTCAGGCAATGTTGAAAGCCAAAAAGGTGGATTTACAAAACACTAACAAAATAATAAAAATTTAGATTTTTACGAGCGAAACAGTAACAATGCCGTGACATGACAAGAATTTGCATAACTAATCATATGCTAAATAGATGCAAGTCAAATTTTTGAACAAGATAGCCAAGACGATTGTCTATAAAAAGAAGGTAGTCTCACGCTCAAAGCTGCAGTGAATGGTGAGATATGGAGCCTGAAAGCCAAAAGTTCAAAACATTGTTACCCTTTTGCTCATCAGGGTATAAGTTACTTGCAATAAATATCCTCTATTATCCATACTCATAAAACATTAATGGAAATAGAACGAGGCTAATGCAAATGGAAAAGTAGCACACATCGACAGGTTTAGCCAACAGTGTACTGTATATGGGGGCCACTAACTCCCCCACAGGTGTTTGTTTTTTTTAATTGCTGATCTTTTTGTTTCTAAAAGAGATGAGGAAAAGCATTAAGAGGCTAAAATATAACTTTTAATCTATTCCATTAAAAATTAGATTAGAACATGTGAGTAACTCAAAGCTCTCTGGATAGTTGTCACTATATTCAGCAATCACATTTCCAGAGAACCTAGGATATATAACATATTTACAAAAAAAAACACAACATACATAAATAATTGAGTATGATAATTATTACTCAAAAAAAAAAAAGGACAATGGTCCAATATATGAGTACCTAAAAAATTATCAAAATTAACTCAATATAACAAACATATAGTGCACAGTGATCCTCAAAGAGGAAATCACTCAAGTCAAGATTTATAGAATGAGTTAGGAAAGATCTCACCCATTCCTTGCATCTTGGGGTATACAGGATTTCCTCTATATAGGTCCACACAGCATCCAGCTGGCCCTACAATGACCCTAAGGAATCTGATTAATACCTGATGCCCCAAAAGCTCCTGCCCTTACAAGAGCAGGTCACATCTAACCCTCTCTTAGTGCCCCTATAATGTTCCTGGCCCTCGTCCCGACGCGTTTCATCACTTTCGAATCATCTATGGATGTATGTTATGTATGTTGTGTTTTTTTGTTAATTTGTTATATATCATAGGTTCTCTGGAAATGTGACTGCTGAATATAGTGACAACTATCCAAAGAGCTTTGGGTTACTCACATGTTCTAATCTAATTTTTAATAGAACAGATTAAAAGTTATATTTTAGCCTCTTAATGCTTTTTCTATATTTATAAGTGGCTCTATCTCCTACATTGGGAGTTGCTGATTCTCCTCTAAAGAGATGAGCCTCGGTGAGAGGTGTCCGTCAGCGGCTCTCATACCACACAGGAGCACTTGGCAGAATGAGCACTGCTGTGTATGGGGAAGACGGGCGAGGAAGCTGTCTGCTGGCGGTCATCTACACTGTGTGGCGGACTTTAGCCCTCCTCTATACAGGCCATGCCGTTTAATATATAATCCATTTATAATAAAACACTTTCTTCCAAGCAGAAAGGTTTAGTATTACAGAAACTGCAAAGGGACCGATGAAGAAAAAGTGAAAGGTCAGACCTTAGAAGGAAAACCTGGCCGAGTCAGATCACCATGCAGCCCATATTACACCGGATGCTTGTGGATATGCCGGAGACATTAATGCAAATCATCACCGGCTCCAAACACTAAAGGGATCCACAAATTCACCATAAAACCCGGCCCATAAGAGAAGCGTTGCTTTAATGCAGCCATTGGCATCTGCTGTTTATACACTCCGCACCGTTGTTAAGTGTTTCTGTTTTTTTCACGAGTCCCAGCAGATTATGGAGAAGCCGGTGTAAATATTCTTCAGGCATAACCATCAGGGCAGATCAAGCGCTTTATGTAGAATAATGAGCGGAGACGTGAGCACAAACCCGGTACAGGTTATCGGCCGCGGCCCTGGGGCTTAGAACTTATTTATTGGAGGCGATGGCCACTTGTCAAAGGGGAATAAATCCTAGATTAAAGTAGATTTCTGTCTCCGAAATTCTGTAAGGCCAGGGTTCATCAAATCATTAAAATGGCCATTTGCACAAAACCTGATATTTTTTATATTTACATTTTGGAGATTTTTTGGAACACTATTAGATAGATGATGTGCAATCATTTTATAGAGACTGATTGAGGATGATCAGTTCCTAAAGGAGTTGTCTGAGATATTGATATTGGGGGCATATACTGAAGACCCGTCATACAGATTAGATGAGTCATCCAAATATGCCGTTACAATGGGAATCGCCAAACACTTGATGTGTATTACGAAAGTCAGGTGGCCCAAATTTACATGAATGAAAGGGGAAAGAAGGATGGGGCAATGGGAATTTCCACAGCTAATTATTTTGTTTCATTGGGAGATAAGCTGCTGCCATAGGTGTCTGGCCACAGCTTTATCCTCTCTCCCGCTGGAAAAAAAAAAAACATGAACGCTCAGCAAAACCAGGTGTTCATATGTTTGGGGGAGTTAGGGACAAACACTCAGCCAACAGCTATTTCATCTTATGGATAGCTTTCGTGTAGATCTTTAATATTAGATTGTGGAGGTCAAACACAAGGCACCTGCACTAACCAGCTAAAGTGCCACAGTGGCCATATATACATAATGTAACAGTGCTGGAATGTCACAGCTCCTGCTGGTCATTTGTGGGTACTGCAGCTTAGCTCCCATTGAAGTCAATGTGATCATATCACAGTATATACCCAGTTTTTCCAAAAAGAAGTCGTCCCCCAAACATAAGCCTTAGCTACATTTAAAGGAATTTTTGGAGTAGACTTTAAATATAAGCCCTACTCTGAAAATAAGCCCTAGTTAGTCAGCCCCTCCAGCGCTTAGTTATGTCACGTGACACTAGAGACATAACCTAATGCTAAAGGCACTGAAATATGCATAATGTGGCTTCCAAATCATCCTGCCGCTTCCTCCTATCATGGCAGGGTAAAATCAGCTCATCTGCTCCAGAGCCCTGCCTCCCGAGTGTTGTCACCTGGTTCCCGCATCCTGGCCGCTACTGCACTATGATGTTTGGTTGGTTGCTGCTGCCAAGTCCCGCCTACCGAATGGTGCTTCCAGGGTCCCACCTCCCGGCCAATACTGCGCTATGGTGTGGGCGTGGCTGTCACTCCAGGGTCCCACCTCTTGCCTCCCGAGTGCCGCCTCTTGAATCCCACCTCCCGGCCTGCCCTGCTCGCTCTTATAGAAGCAGCCACGTGTGACGTCACAACCACAGTTTCTGAGTCTCACTCCAGACTCTCGCCTTCTGCCCCCTCCCGGCCACATAGAGCAGAAGAGTGCCACTGCCCTGCAAAGTGTTTTGAGAGTGACAGTAAGTGTTACCATAAGAGGCACCAGCAATTGTGAATGTAAGTTAGAATTAAGGTTACGAACCCTAAAAACTGGCCATACGCCTTCAAGGTAAATTGAAGCATAAATGTGTGATTGTTGTTCACGGGAAAAAAAATAAATAAATAAATAAATAGGCCATTCCCCAAAAATAAGCCCTAGCCTTTTTTTTTTTGGAAACAAAAATATTATAAGACCCGGTCTTATTTTTGGAAAAACACGGTAACACTAGGCTTGGACATATTCTTTCTTGTCAAAGTTTGGTGGAAGTAATGTTTTCAATGGGCCCAAAACATCACAGGCGGCTCAAAGTACATAAAACCCAATATGCAGTACAATAAGTACAGTGGAACCTCGATTCACGAGTAACTTGGTGTGCGAGTATTTCGCTATATGAGCAAAGCTTGCTGTAAATTTGTAACTCTGTTTACAAGCAAGCTTTGCTGTACGAGCAAATACTCACCGCACACACTTCCGGTTCCGTACTTTCACCGCGCTCTGACCCGCTCTTGCAGTCTGCACAAACACGCACACACATTATGCTTACCTTACCTTCCGTTCCCTCGCCGGCCTCCTTGTTCTTGTAGTACACCGGTACAGGATGTGTATTGGGTAACCATCGCGACGATGGAGGAATTTCCGCTGTCAGTCGCTACTCAAAGGCAGCGCGCTGGCCAATCAGAGGTAAGCGGCTCATGCCTTTGACGTCAGCGGAAGCTCCGGCATCAGGCACAATGATTTCCTGATACACATCCTGTACGGCGGACTACAAGAACCAGGAGGCGGGCGATGGAATGGAAGGTAGGGTGAGCATAATGTGTGTGTGGGTGTGGGTGTGTGGGTGTGTGGGTGTGTGGGATGGCAGAATAGGGGACCAGGATGGGACATTGAACAAGTTGTGGAACGAATTGTCTGAGCTTGCATTATTTCCTATGGGAAATCTTGCTTTGCTGAACGAGTAACTTGGTTTACAAGCACACTCCCAGAACGGATTGTTCTCGTTAACCAAGGTTCCACTGTATTCCTCTATTGTTAGAATATTCCTTTTACTAATGTCTTCTTTGCGTCATTTCCTAAAGTGTTTAGAAAATTATTTTCCTTCTGTTATTCCCATTAGAAATCGATGAGTTATTAGAAAAGATTCTACAAAAACTGAGGATTCTTGGGAAATAGAAGAAATGTCTAAAACAGACGTGTTACCATTAATTAATATTGCATTCTGTATTTTCGGTCTTGAAGAAGACTACCTGATTTTTCAGCATCACACTTCGGTCATAGATCTGTCTGTTAGTGACACCCAAACCACTTCCTGACCATCTTCTCTGAGCGGCAAGAATAGAATTTTTTTTTTTTTTTACATGGTGCACTTTAGTAACGAGAGTCGCCTTATCCACTAAATAAATAATTCACAAGATCATAGTACAAGTGTACAAATCACATGCAGACTCGGAGACTTGTAAGACATGGCAAGGGTTGTACAAGTCAGTCACCGGATACTTGTTTTCCCAGAGGAGGCTTCAATATCATGCTATACATGGCTTTCAAGCAGATCCATCACTGGATTTCATAATTCAATCTTCATATTCATACAAATAGATCTGAGACCTGATAGGGCTGGTGTACTTCCGTTGAAAATCAATTATAGAGCAGCTTTATAATCCTGATATTAAATGATGCATTTTATGAGTCCGGTGACTGATCTACTGTGATTAAAGTTATTTACAATGCGATCATTTTCTAAAACTATATTACAGCCAATCAGACAGAATTTTGAAGTTTCACAGCATCATCAGGTCTAAGAGCGATATTTAATAAGGTATTCTGTGTGTACTGTGAAGTCTGGTGATAGATTTTCTAAAATTTGTATTATGTACGGTATAATGAGAGTGCAATATTAAAAGGAAATTTGTCACCAGTTTTTTGCTATCTAATCTGAGAGCCTAATGAAGGGGCAGAGACTCAGATTCTAGCGATCTGTCATTTACAGGGGGGCTATGTATAGGTTTGGGGATTTTTTAATTCAGTGTTTTATCAGCAAGAGATCACAAGAGGACTATTTGGTCTGCTACTAGGTAGTCCAACCACACCTCCCCACTGATTGGCAGATTTTTGTCTATGCAAAGTGTACACAAAAAGCAGCCTATCAGTGGTGGGGGCGGGGTTATATAGAGCTCAGCGTTCAAAGAACTGGTAGTTGTGCAGCAGACAAAACAGTAATTTCATCAAACCTTCAGCAATTAGCCCAGTAAGTTACATCACTGGAATCAGGGTCTCTGCCCCTATGTCATAGCTCACTAATATGGGGGTAGCAAAAGCCTGGTGACAGATTCCCTTTAAAGGCATCATATAGAGGTTCACATTTTTTCAGGTAAGGCCTCTTTGCCGGCAACGGAGGTGTGTCTCCCTCTCCCGTAAAAGACATTTTTAAACGGATCAGTCGTACGATGGATACAACATCAGGCCATCCGTCGCTAATACAAGACAATGGGAAAAAACGGATCCAGAACTGGATCACTTTTTTCACATTTCGACCAATGGCAAAAAAACTGGTGTGTGATGTGGCCTAAGTGTTCTACTCGTGGCTTTCATAGATACAACATAAAGCAATTATAGTCTGCGAGGCTCTTCATATGTCACAGTTGTTGCCCACAAAATCATGGAGATAATTTTTTTTTTATTGGCATCATGAAATAAAATTACTCATACAAGTCTGTGGAGCCGTGAAAATCAGGGACAACACACAGATGGCATCAATGTGTAATTCATGGGCTCTCCACAATTAACACTGTAATGTATAGGAGAAGCTTTGTAGTTTATTCATTTATCCATACGTCAAAATCACTGATGAACACTAATGGCAAAAACGGACACGGACCAAACACTGATGACACTTGCACAGGTTATTTTTTGCGTATGTGAACAAACACATATCTGAATGAGGATACATACACTATTCATCAACAAAAAGAATTGGTGCCACATTGAAAAAAGGCAAAGCAACAAAAATGGGTACAAATTTTAAAAATACATTCACAGTATTATATCCCAGTCTCATCAGAGCAATTCTGTTAGTATTCCGAAGTAAATTGCTTTGAGAAGTCGCAAAATGTTTGTGGAAGTAATACAGGCACCGGCGTCCCCACACAGTCCTGCCCCTCTACCCCGGAGGGGACGCCGGTACCCTCACCTCGGCCGTTCAGCGATGGCTGCACCATCCATGACTCCTGCTGCCGACTCCTAAGGCCTGTACACACTGCACAGGCCTCCTGGGAGCTCTCCAAAGGCTTGCATGCACCTTTTCTTAAATTGCTGGTACGCCCTAACTCTGGGGCACTAGGTATTTAAGGCACCGTCCCCTAAAGGGGAGGAGGTGGCCTATACATTACTAGTTGTCAGGTCCCTTGTGCTGCTGTACGCCGCATTAGTTGTACCAGTCTGTTTCAGTACCTGACGTAATCGCTGCTGCAACTTTGTGTACCAGCTGTATTTGGCGAACCTGAACCTGCTGCTGCAACTATCCATATCAGCTGTATCTGCTAAATCCGCTGCTGCAATCTTCCGTACCGGCCATGCCTGCTGCACCTGCCATTAAAGAGACTTTGTGTCAGTAGTACCTCTGGCGCCAGCTGCCGAGGTACAGAGATCCCATGGCGCTACGGTGACGCCCTGGCAAAACCAGGTAGTCACAAATAGGTCCCTGCATAACACCTTCCCTCACTAGGAAACAGACAGCCAAACATTAAACCCTAGTCACCCCCCTTAGGGACAGATAGACATACCAGTGGGCGTGACCAGGCGGTTGGGACACGCCCACCCAGGGGTCTAGACAGCCCGGGGCGGGAAAACAGTAGATCAGTCTTAGAGTTCAAGGATAGAGGAATGTGGAGTGGAGTTCAGGCCTGTGTGTCAGGCCTGAAGCTGACTGACAGGTACCAGGGTAGGAGCCCTGGTGCCTTGGCTAGGAGGCATACGGTGGTCTCCGTCAGCAGGAGATGGGAAGACGGCTCGGTGGAACCGAGGTGGACCGGGCCAGGGTTGTAGCCCGCCGGTACCGACATGGGGAACCGACCCAGTACCCGTAGCACAAAGGGGGGTACTCAGACCCTGAAGCCAGGAGCCAGAAACAAATGGAACTGGTTAATTAACCGATTGAGGCCAGGACTAGAGGTTCTGTCCCACCCAAAGTCCCTCATAGAAGACAACAGCCCACCGATTAGGGATAAGAGGTCACCGCCAAGGCCCATAGATCCCACGGGCCAGTGTCTTCGGACACTGCTCCTTAGGCCACATCCAGCCGGGAGCGGACTCCTACGTTTCAAACTTTGATGTCTTTTCTACTTAAACAGTGCAGGAAAAGGCTAGAGACCACCAGCCGGGTGGGGGATCCTAAACGCAACCGGCCGCGGCACCGGCCACCACCACCTTGGTTTACCAGAGACTTGTATGTTTTACTAAAAGAGAGTACACCAACACCCCTTGCACCAGAGCCATCGGGTGCCGGGGCCACCATCCCTGCCCACAGAGGGGTTAACATCTTGCTGCACAACATCTCCCCCGGGTGCCTCGTAACAGCAGCGGTGGTGTCCCACCTCACTACACACCGTGGGTGGAGTCACAAACCTATTATGGCCTAGCCCGTACATCTACGTCCCCATTTTATTTGGCGTGTCCGCAAGACCCCCGGATCCGGAAACCCTCAAGCCACACCCCTTAGAGTCCGGATCCGAGCAGCGACCGGGGCTGCTGGCATGGGGGCGGCACACTACCCCTGGCGTGTACCTACCAGTGAGTTTGCCTATCCCCATCTTCTGTGGTTTAGTGAAATCTCGGTATCCGTTCAGGTATGCTCCTCCAGGTCAGAGAACAGAGCCTTGGTCCAGTGTGTCCACTCCCCTCTCACACCCATGAGCGTTACAGTGCAACTGGGGAGTTTTGTGAAAATGTGCCAACTTTTGGGATTTTCAAGCCAGGATATGCAAGCTCTGCCAAAATGAGTAGAATCTCGGAGTAACAGGGGAGCGACAGGTCGTGATGCTACAGGCATTGCATATTTTCACTGTGTTCTCCCACTGAGAACACTTGTGTCTCCACAGCATAAATTGACATGCTGTGGCTCAGAAAGCCATGCCGCAGGTCAGTTTACACAGTGGAAAAAAGAAGCACAGTTGGCAGGAGATTTCTGTAAATCCCATCCACTGTGCTGGTGTAGCGCCCCTGAACCCATCAGGGCACTACTAGGTACTGCATCCTGTCAAAGATGCAGGGCCTACCCCCAGGGACCTGGAAGACCAGTGCCAGTAACATCAAAACACAAACATCCCCAGTTTCCCTCTCCCAACCAGGGTGGCTGACTAGTCCGGGACCCAATGGATGGCCATCCAGGGGTGGAGCCAGTCCACTAGATGACAACCAGGTGGGAGGGGACCGACAAAGACAGAGGAGTCCGGTAGTGACAGTTGAAGGGGACGGACGTGTCTCCAGACCTAGGTGGCGTAGGAGAATGGTTGCCAGAGAGGGTACAGTCAGGTACCCCTGGAACCAGAGCACCGACGGGGTACAGGGCCCTAGGTCAGGCGAACGCTTCAGGTTACCTGACAAACACCTGCACCACAGTGAGGGGAACATCCAAGACCTCACTGACCAAAGAATCCGGGTGCACCAGCAGTAACGAGAGAGCCAGGGACTGTAACAGAACACCGACCCTACAGGGTTCGCACTGCCCACAATACAGATCAGAAACTGCCAAGAGACAATAGGGGACCTTCAGACGCTCCAAGCCATGGGGTTCCACCAACCAGTGAGAGGTGCCGGGGAGAGAAGCCACCAGGTTACCACACCGGCACTGGGACTAAAGGAAACCGAGGTGAATTCCAGTTACCACCTACAGTGAGTAAAGATACCAGTTAAACAGCAACCATTGTGTGGCCTACCCTTCTTTCTGCGCTGGATCCCAATCATCCACTCCCTGGAGCCCGGCCCTACTTGCGGAGGGTCTACCATCCAGGCTGCCATCAGCATCAGCCCCAGTGGTAAAAGACTGTGCAGCAGCGGTTCCATCCCCATACCTGCAACCCGCAAGTGGCATCACGATATAAACTCTTTAATCTCCCCTGTATAAATACCCCCTTTTTTTTTAAAAAATATAAAAAAAAGTGTCCCCAGGGTCACGGAACCGGGCAACGGCCACCCAGTGACATCTCCCCAGCAGCACATCGCCCGGGACCGAGTACCCCATAGCCCTGGGCGACACACTTGTACTGTGCAATGCTACATCCAAAACGCTGCCAACAATGCTCATGGGAGCGGGCCCCCATACAGTGGCTCTAATGCAAGTATGAACATAATTTACATGGGAATAGGACAATAGACACTGAATTACACTACTGGAGTCTACTTCTAGAGGTATTATTATAATTTGGTTTCACAATTTTGAACATGGCAAGAAGAGTCAAGAGCATCAGCAAGGACATAAGCGTGAAACTAAGGGAATGACAGAGTCAAGTAATGTGCAGTATGTCGACCTAGGTTCACATGATAACATCTCAGTACAGAAATGCTAGAGCACAATTTCCACTGCTACTATGCTAGATTATCTAAAACCTGTCATTTTAGTCAGGCACGTATTCTCATTTGAGGTGAAGAAGGAGATTCAAGCTGCCCAGGTGCAGTGTCCAGTTTAGTCCCCTGTGGCAGCTGGAGAAGGACAGTGGCGACATCTGCCGGCATCCTGGGCACCTTTACTAGACCCCAAGATATCATGACATGCATTTGTCATGCGGATTCTCTTTACGGGGGACCAAGTGAGAGGCAGAGGCACCCATGGCGTTGAGCAGAAGGCTGCCATAAGTGGGCACTACCCTCTCCAGGCTGCCATGAGAGAACCTGAATGTATGCCGCACCAGGATAGTCAATCTTTTGGCTCAGCTCTAATCCTCATTGTAAACCACAACAAAAGTCTGTCAAGTCACATAGATTTATAGAAGCACTTGGTATTTAAGATGGCAATATCGCCTACCACACTTGAGGACACAGACAGAGGAGGGTCCCTGTGCAAGAACAATATAGCGGCCCTTTGCAGCTCATCAGAAAGTAAAATTCCACCTGCTTAGGAGGTGGTCTTGGGCCCCCTCTCCTCCGGGACCCTTGTGTGGCTGCACAGATTGCACCGATGGTATGTACGCTCTTGGCCAACCTATATCCCTCACACAGCCTTGTACAGAATATAGAAGAGCAGCCATCAGACATGCTGGTTATGAGGCACATATGCTGCCCACCGAAGAATGGCAGAATTACTACTAAAACCTGGCATGTTAATGTGGATTCACACTAGTGCAAATTAGTAGTTGAGCAGTTGCCCAGAGCAGACGGTCAGTTTATTCCTTTTATAAACGATATGATATAACTGGATTGGATTTTTCGTTGCCATGGGCAACTCATCAATTCTCTTTTTTCTGATGCTGGGACAGTGATTGGCTGTAAACTGCAGGGATATTTGTCTTCTAGACTAGAGCGATCATCCAATTACACTGCAGGATTATCGTGAACAAGTTCTCCTAGGAACGATCTTTTCGCGATAATTGTACAATGTAACGAGCCTGCCGATCACCAGACGAACGACATAAAGGATCTTTTGGCCTGTACACACATCATTCTTGGCAGCACATCATCCTGTTTATACAGGAACCGTGCTACTGAGAACAACGGCAGTGTATGCACACAGGACGGTCAATCAGAGATTGTTCATGAAGCAGTCGGCCTGTGTAAGGCCCCCTTCACACGTCAGTGATTCCGGTACATACGACATCTGTTTTCATACATAACGAAGACACGGACTAATGCAAACCCATTAAAATTAATGGGTCTGCGCACACATCCGTTTTTTCACGGACACGTGTCCGTGTGTTCCGCATGGATACAAGTCAGTTTCTCTCCGGCAGCACTGATGTCACATGGACCACACAGTGGTGTGATCCGTGTGACACGTACCAGAGAAAACACATGTTTTTGAACTAAAATTATTTGCTATACTCGCCTGTCTCCAGCTCTGCTGTCTTTGGCGCTGCCATCACTTTCTTCCAGGGCCACTCATTATGCTCATGAATATTCACTTAACTGCAGACCTCAAAGCAGCAGCATCGGAGAAATCACTGGAGACAGGTGAGTAATAAATTCCTAATCTCTGTGTGCTATGACGGATAACACGTGGATAACACAAGTGTGCCAAAATCCATGAGAAACATGTGTCTTTATCACGGACATGTGAAGGGGACCTAAAACAGTATTGAACCACTAACAGGCAAACATACTGCCAGGTGGTGTCATTTAACGCTTGACATTGCGTAAATAGACTCATAACAGGGGTTGGCCACTCTTCAACCTGTGCTGCAAGTGTAATGCACACATCACGAGGAATCAGCTCTGCCTTTTGGTTCCAGCAGTCGTCACGTAAATGCAAGTTTGCGATTTGCACAAGTGCTGTCACTTGCAGAATCGCGTCTCAGACACTTTTCTCAGTGTTGAAAAGAGGCCAAGACTTTGGTAGGTATGTGAGCGCAACTACCACAAACCACAAGAAAGTGTCCCCCGCTCAGGCCATTTATTACCTGGTTGCCCATTCATGAATTGGGGCAGTAGAGTCACTGCCGGGAAAATGGAAAATTGCTTCTAACCATGACAGATCGGCAAATCACCAATGGTTTCAGCAGTAGATAACTACTTTCCATGAAGGGCTTGTCCTCATTTTGAGAACTTCTTTAGGATCTGAGCTCCAGTACAAGAGAATAATTAGGGCAGAGTCACACTTACATTTTGCTTCTGATGCGAGAGCATCAGATGCGATATGCTATTGACCCCTCAACTCAGGCTCTGCTGCGAGTTCAAGCCGACTGTGATGCGACTGCGGTCAGTTCCCGAGATCGGATCACACCTCAGGAGGAGAGGGAAGAATTAATCTCCCCCTTCTCCTCCATTGTCAGCCTGTGCGTATATCGCACTGCACTTGGATGACATCCGAGTGCAGTCCGATATTTTATATACTTGTATGGGTGCGAGTGCTGCCATTTTTTCCTTAGTCCGTTTAGAGCTGAGGAAAAATATGCAGATCTGAGCTGCAGCATTGTCTAACATGGGGCCGAGTGCAATGCAAGATTTTCTCACTGCACTTGTGCGAGTCATACGTCAGTGTGACTCTGCCTTAGGCCCCCTTCACACGCACGTGTCTCCGGTACGTGCCCGCATAAACCCATTAAAATCAATGGGTTTATGTGCATGCACGTGTGCAGCCATTGCCGGTGCCTCCGTGTGGAGCAGACGTGAGCCAGTGTGCTCCACGCAGATGCATGTCAGTTTTTCTCCGGCAGCACGGGTGTCACACGGCCCGCACACGTACCACACGGATGTAGTGTGGATGCGGTCCCGTGTGAGAAACACACGTGTCAGAGAAAAAAAACAGAAAAAAAAAAAAAAACAACTTTACTCACCTTCTCCTGTCTCTGCCGCTGCTGTCACTTGCTGCGGACCGCCTCTCATTATGCTCATTGCATATTCACTTAACTGCGGCGGAAGCGTCAGCAGCGGGGAGTCGGCAGGGCTGGAGACCGAAGATCAGCACCACGGACAGCGACGCCAGGGACAGGTGAGTTGAAAGTTCTCGTTCTCCGTGTGTTATCACGGATAACACACGGAGTGCCATAAACACGGCACATGGAGGGAAAAACGCACCTTTGACTCGTCCGTGAAACACGTGCGTGATTTTCACGGACGTGTGACGGGGGCCTTATGCAGTGTATGGAGCTGTGGTGTTCTGGCCCCAACCAATCGGATACTGATGAGCTTGCAAAATCACATATACAAGTCCTGGACAACCCCTATAAGTAAACAATTTCTGGAAATTCTCCAGCATTTCTAATGTTTCCTGTTATTAGTAACATATAATATGATGTAATGATCATTGAAAACTCTTCATGGACTTATGGGCACAAGCTGCCACAGACCCTTGACTCACACAGCCTGCGCCATATACTGGAAATGTTGTACAGGCCGGAGTTCTCTAACTGGTGCCAATTCTAGGATATTATATCATCTGCATAGTGCAGATTTGCTTACAGAGACCCCTGCCCCAGCCATCCACAAAATAAATGCACTGTAGCGCAGAAGCACTTTCTAAAGAATTCCCTCCAGAGCAGCGCTCATGACTACCCACCCACTGTTTCAGGACCTGCAGAGTCTATGTACATTAATGGATCTGCCTTGCAATTACCCGCACAGTGAGTGACCAGGTAAAAACACAAAACAAGCTTTCGAAAAGGTTGGACTGGCAGCGGTCGGAGATTGGGCCCTGACCATTGTTTATGGTATGCATGCCGCAGCAATATCCTATAGTGTTGGGAATGTGTGTCTTGTATATACCAGAATGACAGCTAAGCGAAAATTCCCCAATATGTGAGCGATAGCTGAGATACATATACTGAGGTTCTCACATTTTATATAGAAGGGTAGGCTGTAGGTAACGTGTTTTATGGAGGAGTTTTGCTCTATAGTCAGACATTCTGGTAACTCAACAGTAATTGTGTACTCAAACAGGAACGGGGGAGGGAATATTTCTGATCAAAGTACAACCATAGACTGTCACTCAGAATGAAACTCTGAAGTCACCGCATTGTGATAGCACTAAATCAGCTTGTCTGAGCCACTAAAGTCTATAAAGTCAGACGACTGATAACATTCTTATACATGATCATGACAGGATAAGGAAGACATCTCCAGAAACAGCCCATAGAATGAAAATGGAGGAGCAGTCCTTGAGCTTTCCTCTTCTGCCAAACTTCCTATTTAACTAGTATTTAAAAGTAGACAACGTCCAATAAAGTCAACCTCACAAGGGCTCGTCACCCAACTATAAATGCTCTTGATTGGAGCTATATCTATACATACAGCCATTCTGGAGTGAAGGTCCCAACAACTAGGCACATTCACTGTTCATGAGTGAAAAATAGCTGGATACGGCTACATGGCGACATGTGTCACACAGCAATGAAATCGCTGCCACACTGAAATCGCTGCCACACTGAAATCCCTGCCACACTGAAATCCCTGCCACACTGAAATCCCTGCCACACTGAAATCCCTGCCACACTGAAATCCCTGCCACACTGAAATCCCTGCCACACTGAAATCCCTGCCACACTGAAATCCCTGCCACACTGAAATCCCTGCCACACTGAAATCCCTGCCACACTGAAATCCCTGCCACACTGAAATCCCTGCCCTTTGCTTTATTGGATGTAATTATTTTCTGTGGTGTCACAATGCGACATGTAACAGGCTGCGGGTACGACACACTCAAAGCCATGCTCACACACAGCAATTTTGCAACTTTTTTTTCAGCAGCAAAAACCTGATCTCTTGGCAGTTTTAAAGCAGCTTTAAAAACACAGATTTTGATGCGCTTTTTGTGGCTGTTTTTAGGTGCAGATTACATGTTTTGTCCAAAAGAACATTTTTAAAGGCCTGTTTCACACATCCACGTAAAACACAAGTGTTTCACGTTCCGTGGTGAAGGTGTGCCTGTGTGCTGATGTTGAGGAGAGCCATAAGATGAAATACTTAATTAACCTCTGGACATTGAACACACTTCTCACAGTGCTTTATGAAATCAATTCTCTATATATAAGCCAGTCAATTTTCAGAGGAACTCAAAGATGGCCCCCAATGACATCACAGACCCTACCATCAGCATGGATCCACCAGATAACGTCCCTCCCATCGTCATGGTTTCATCCACTGAAGTCAGACCCACCCATCAACAGCAACACAGATCTCCCCATTGGCTAACCTATGAACTGTCCCACTAGATGGGCATAGCTGAACTTGTGTACGCCCCTAGCCTATATCAGGAAGACGCATGCTTGTATTCGCTCTGTTCGGTGACATTTTTTACTGTGACCAAGAAGAGATTTCATATTCGACTGTGTCGAATATGGTCCATTACCATGCACACGGTCCATACCAATTTGGCCAGGCAGTAGGCAACTAGTGATCTCTGGTTAAGCGTTCACCTTAACACTGACCCTGTGCTAGTCGTGTGACATCTGGGTAGCACACGGACAGAATGAGCTGGTATCCTTACCTGTCTCCCATGCTGCTGTTACTTCCAGGTCCGCTGTCAGTGCAGTGAATATTCATGAGCATAATGAGCGGGCCCAGAAGCAACAGCAGAGACAGCAGCACCGGAGACGGGCAAGTATAAAAATTCTTTATTTTTTATGTGATCTGTGTTTTCTCCAATATGTGTCACACGGATTAGATTAGTATGCGGTCCATGTGACACCCGAGCTGCCCGGAGAAAAAAAAAAAAAGACATGTCGTTGTGTGTGTGTGTGTGTGTGTGTGTGTGTGTGTGTGTGTGTTGTGTGTGGGGCACATGGACGTGTGCACAAAACCATTGAATTTAATGGGGCTATACGTGTCAGTGTCTCTGGTATGTGTGATAACAGACGTCATACATACTGGACACACAGACATGTGAAAGAGGCCTAAAGTTATTTTATTCACCCAAACCTGTTTGCTTACATTTGTTGCATTCGCTTTGCTTTCTATAGCTGAAAAAATGCTGCAAAATCACAATTGATATGTTTCAGATTTTAAAAATGTCATATCAGATGACAGTATTTTTCCAGGGTCGGCAAAAAACGTAGCTTTTTTTTTTTTTTTATCAGAGTGTCATCCAAGTGTTATCGTTTTTTTCTTGTACGTGTCATCGTCTTTTCACTGGATTTTTTTCACCGACCCCATCAACTTACATTGCAGATATTGATCCAACACTCGGTCAGCGAAAAATCAGAGACATGCCCCATTTCACCATTACAGGTACGAGTGCTATCCGTGAAAAACACTTCTCAGTTGTACGAGAAAAACTGAGTGTCTGAATAATCCCTAAGGCCTTGTTCACACATCCGTGTCATCCGTTTTAAACATATACTGGAGACAGAGACACACGCAGAACCATTAAAATCAAACGGCTTTACTCAAACATCCACGTTTCCACACGGACCATTTGGAACATGCGTGTCCTGTGCGCTCCACACGTAGTCATGTCCGATTTCTGCTGGCAGCACGGGTATCACGCAGACCGCACACTCATGTGACCCATGTGACACATACCGGAAAAAACACATCACAAAAAAAAAAAAAATAAATAAGTTTTTATACTTACCTGTCTCCGATGCTGCTGTTACTTTTCGGGTCCTGCTCATTATGCCTCATGAATATTCACTGCACTCACTGCGGACCCGGAAGTAACAGCAGAGCTGGAGACACGCAAGTATAGAAGTCCATACTGTCAGTGTGCTATCTGGATGTCACACAGACAATATACACACGGACACATTGGATGGCTTTACATACCTTCACCACGGACGGTCACACACATGCGGTTAATGCACGGATGCCGTGAAAGAGGCCTAGGAGCTTGTGCACATGTTTAGATTTGGCGCAGAAAATTTTGCATCTCTTGGCAGGAATAACGCAGAGGCAAAAATATGTTTTTGGTGCAGATTTTTCCCATTCATTGTGAAATCTGCAGCAAAAAACGCTTTAAAAATTGACATACTCCAGATTTAATTCTGCAGGGAGAAAATGCTCGCGCGCATTAGACTTTAGCATTCCCATAGACTTTGCTGGCATCAGGATTCCCTTCAGGTGTGGTGACAAATCTGTACTCAAAAACATCTTAGGCTAGGTTCACATTTCAGGTCCGTCAGCGATGGATCTGTCGTTTTTTTAGATGTCAACTGACGCAACGGATGTGTTTTTCACAAGGATTCTGTTCACAGGAATCCTGTGAAAAAACTGATCTGTTAGATCCACTGTGCGTCTGTTTTTTGACGGATCCGTCATGATCCGTTTGGGACAGCCCAGTGGGAGTGCCAAACATGCCGGGCATGCTCAGTAGAGCAATGACGCAATCCAGTACCATAGACAAACATTACAAGCGTGACGGATTCCTGCGCGGTTGCGGTAAATTTTGACGGCCCAAAAAACGTTACATTCTGCGTTGTTTACCCCCCGCACAGAGGAATGCAACGCAAGCTCATCAGCCGCAATCCGCCACTAATACAAGTCTATGGGAAACAACAGAATACGCCAAACGGATTCCGTTGTTTAGCAGAGTCGCGGATTGTGACTGATACATTTTGGCGGAAATGTGAACCTAGCCTTAAATTCACAACTTGTGCACACAGTAGGGTTTCCAAATGTGTTGGATTTTCTGTGGAAAGTCCTAAGTCGCACTCTTGCCATAGACTTCAATGCCAGGTGCACGTGACATACGACTTGTGTGCGATTTATCTGCAACTTGTGCCGCTAAAATCAGAGATCAAAAATAGTCATGCGACACCAAGACGTTTTTGTTTCGCGACACCATCAACCGTCTTAGGAATCCCCAACTTTGCCTCTTATAACAGTGATCAGGTATATTGCAGATCCAGAGGGTTTTTTTTTTTTTTTTTTGTTTTTTTTTACAGCACAAAACAAGCATAGTGGACTACAATACTCAAACACCAGAAATCCAGATGACAGCGTAAAATGCCAAATGTGAACACAGCCCGAGGCTTCATGCACATATGACACATATGCCTTGAACTCTCAAGAAAACAAACACAAACATAAGCAAAATGCAAACATTACAAAGTTACCAGACCCTGCAAACTTCTGACCTCCAACACAAACTACAATTAACAGGATTTTTACCAATCTGTCAGGAAAAATAAGCCCAGAACACAATAATATTATACAATGTAACAACTCCCTGTATAATGGCCATCTGCACATTGTAACCACCTGGAAGAGCAGATCACACATGGCTGAAAAGAGCTGAACTCTGCACATCCCTCCAGAAAACTTACTGCTCCACTGAGAAGACAAATACAATGAGGCTGAAGGAGACAAGCAACAGGTGAGACACAAGGAGCCAGGACACATGCATGAGGATGACAGGGTATGGGTGGTCTGTGCCCCCCAGTCCTCGCCTGGTGCTGCAGGTGAGAAGGTTAGAAGCATAGCATGCACTTACAGCCATATCTGGGTCTAAGCATGGGGGAGCTCTCCTCATGGTGCATCCTGTCAGCGGCTGCTGCACCTCTTACTTCACCCCCTCTGCAGAAGATGCTTCAATCCAGTGAAGTCCACGAGTGGATCAGAGGGTAGCGGAGTCCCAGATCCTGCACTCGGGTCCCTTCTCGTCCTGCCTGTTGCTGTATAGCAGCGATCTCTCTCTCCTCCTCCTCCTCCTCCTCCTCCTCCTCCCTGTGCTGCAGCCTGCACCTCCTCCTCCTGCTCTGCTTTCTATAGACTTTCCCTTCTGCTGAGAGCTTTGGATTGTGGCTGCAGCAAACCTATCAGCGCCACCTACTACTACAATCTAGTAACTAGCTGCTCTCTCTATCACAGAAAAAGTATGAAATAGGGACAAAACGGAGCCCTGAGGAGTTCTAGGACTTTGATCGGAGAATTTGTTGTAGAAAAGCAGCAAATATTCCAGAGAGAGCGTCCGTGTAAATAATCAGGATTTGTGCGCTCTATCCACAACTGTGTGTGTGTGTGCGTGTATGTGTGTGTGTGCGTGTATGTGTGTGTGTATGTGTGTGTGTGTGTGCGTGTATGTGTGTGTATGTGTGTATGTGTGTGTGTGTGTGTGTGTATGTGTGTGTGTGTGTGTGTGCGTGCGTGTATGTGTGTGTGTGTGTGCGTGTATGTGTATGTGTGTGTGCGTGTATGTGTGTGTGTGTGTGTGCGTGTATGTGTGTGTGTGCGTGCGTGTATGTGTTGTGTGCGTGTATGTGTGTGTATGTGTGTGTGCGTGTATGTGTGTGTGTGTATGTGTGTGTGCGTGTATGTGTGTGTGTGTGTGTGTGTGTGTGTGTGTGCGTGTATGTGTGTGTGTGCGTGCGTGTATGTGCGTGTGTGTGTGTGTGTGTGCGTGTATGTGTGTGTGTGTGTATGACACACACACGACTATACACCGAACAGTTGTGGATAGAGCGCACAAAAATATTTTTTTTATATATATTTATTAATATATATATACACACACAGACACTCTCACATATTTTTTATATATATATATATATATATATATATATATATAGATTATCTTGCGTTCTATCCACAACTGTTTTCGGTGTATAGTCGTGTATGTGTGCGTGTATATATATATAATATATATATATTTATTTATTTATATAGTTATCGTGTGTTCTATCCACAACTGTTCGTGTACAGTTGTGTGTGTGTTTATGTATGTGTGTATAGGTATTATATATATATACTATATATATATATATATACACACACACGACTATACACAAACAGTTGTGGAATAGAGCGCACAATAATAATTTTATATATATATTTATTAATATATATATATACACACACACACACTCTCTCACATATATATATATATATATATATATATATATATTGCGTTCTATCCACAACTGTTCGTGTATAGTCGTGTGTGAGAGTGTGTGTATATATATACGACTATACATGAACAGTTGTGGATAGCGCGCACAATAATAATTATATATATATATATTACTATCGTGCGTTCTATCCACAACTGTTCGTGTATAGCCATGTGAGAGAGTGTGTGTGTATATGTATATATATATAATTATCGTGCGTTCTATCCACAACTGTTCGCATATAGTCGTGTGTGTGTGTATATATATATATATATTATTCCTAGGAAATGTTTCTATGGAAACCCAGGCAATGGTGGGTTTTATTTCTGGCTCTGTAATGCTTCTTCCCATTAAGAAAAATGAGGATCTCTGACAGTAACAGCTAAGGGCATGCAATGGTTAAAAAGAGAAAAATAGATTGAATCCTTGAGAACAAAGTGGAAAGCTTTGCAAATCCTATTTACAGCAATAATACATGTAGATTTGTTATATAAATTGGAAATAGGGAATGTAGAAGAAATAGATGTGGAGGCGACTTGATAAATAAAGCCATTCATAGTACGCCAGGAAACTGATAGATCAGCTCTCATCTGTCCTGGGGAAAAAAAAATCTATAGTTTTTAATTAATTATTATGTTGTTGGATAATAAATATAATTACACTACTCACAAAAAATTAGGTATATTCAGGATGATCCTAAAATGCCCCCTAACCTTTTCAGGTGACCTTAATGTGACCTTCTCTGAACTTCTGAATGCTCATGTCCACCTGTGCAATGTTTCAGTACTATTTGCACAACTTTCTTTTCTCTAACAAGGAGCTTATTGGCAAAATTAACAATAGGTGTTTGATCCATAAATCGATCAATAAAATTTGGGATTCAGTTACAACTGGTATTTAAACAGTCTTCCTCATCATGATGTTCACATTTTTACCCCATGAGACCAAGACGACACGTAACAAATGATGTGCAGTACCTGGCCATTGCGAGTCTTCAAGCAGGATGTTCTCAGATGGAAGTGGCCACTGAGCTTAGAGTGTCACAGAGTGTCATCAATAGGTTGTATCACAGATACAGAGAGACTGGAAGAATCACAGAAAGACAGAGAATTGGACATCCTTTGGCCTCATACCACACTGATGACCGCTTCATTGTGAATAATGTCCTTCAGAACCAAATGATAAATGCCACACAACTACAGGCACATTTAAGGGAGGTAGGAAAGGCATTAAAGGGTCATGTCAGACCATTCAAAACCATTTACATCAGCGAGGTCTGCGTGCTAGGGTACCTGACTACACCACCAGACACAGGTGTCATCTACGCTGGATGAGGGACCAGTGGGCCTCAGTGCTGTTCATGCTGAGCAGAAATGATGGCCATTAACGATGTTGGAGACACAAAGGAGAGAGCTATGCATCAGCCATTAGATAAGCCTTTAGTAGCGGTGGTGGTATTATAGTGTGTTCAGCTTTGTTTAGTCATTACAGAACTGCCCTACACTTTGTGAATGGTACAGTGACAAACCCCTATTACTTGCATAACATTATTAACCCAGTCATTGTGCCTCTAGAAGAGAAGCACATCCATATTTTAATCTTCATGGACGATAATGGTCGAGCTCATCAAGGTCACATCATTAGGGAATGGTTGCTGGAGTCTGGGGGATCTCAGATGGAGTAGCCTGTACTTTCTCCACACTTGAATCCCATAGAAAACTAATGGGATCAGCTGATTCGCGATGTAGAAGCTCGTAACTCTGTGCCCCAGAACCTCAATGGCCTGAGGACCACCCTTCAAGAAGAGTGGGATGCCATGCCTCATCGGACAATACCTATACCTGTGAAAAGCATGAGACATTGTTGTCAAGCTGTAATGGGTGCTCAAGGCCACATGACAAGTCATTGAGACATTGACATTTTTTTTTGGGGGGGGTGGTTATACCCAACACTGTTATTGGCTTTTGTTTTCAATAAATTGTTTAAGGTGAGTAGTGAATGTACAGTGACTTGCAGAAGTATTCCCCCCTCCACCCCTTAGATAAAAGCCAATTTTGTTACATTACAACCTGAGTCTAAATATTTTTTGTAATCTGATTT